>NW_027464589.1:8987500-9287500 GCF_043290135.1 Rhipicephalus microplus
TCCTCTCTCAAAGCCTGCTTAGACTTCGGACCTAATGTTTTTATCAGCCTAATTGGAATGCCATCTGGGCCTGTTGATGTACTACTAGGAACCCTTTTCTCAGCCCTTTCCCACTCTTGTTGTGAAAATGGAGCCATTGCACCACTTGATTCGTCTTTGTCTATTGTGGTGCATAAAGTACTTCTTTGTTGAAATTTTTCTGTCACCCATGTTCTTATATATTCAATAGCTTCGTCCCCTTCTAGCCTAGCACCTTGGGCTGTAGTTATAAAGTTCTGCTCTAGGCTCGTCTCATTTCTTAGGGAGTTTAAATGGTTCCAAAAATTCGCAGCTGCCTTTCTATCTTTTTTATGTACTTCTGCCAGCCACTGAGCTCCCTTCCTTCTAATCTTTTCATTGATAAGAAGGGATGCATCCCTTCTACAGCTTAGAAAGGTTGCCCATTTTCTTTCCACATCATCTGTCGGTTCACCCCGCTGCTTAGCATGTCTGTGTTCCCTAGAGGCTTCCTGACGTTTTGCTATGGCTCTCTTAACTTCCTCATCCCACCAACTTCTGGGTTTGTGTCTTCTTTTCCGGGGTGACTTGTCACGCGTCTTAGCAAGCTCTATCTCAAAGAGTCTAATTAGATTCGTGTATGTCCACGCTGTCTTATTATCCTCCGTGATTACTTTCTCAATTTGTTTAGTGGCTATTTCAATTTGCCTTTCTGGATAAAAATTTTCCTGTAGTTGCTCATCTTGTCTCCTTCCCACTTTCACTGCTCTTCCAAAACTTAGCTTGATACGTTTGTGATCGCTACCCAGACTTCTGGAGCCACCTTCATCTATGTGCATTTCCCTGAGCTTATCATACATCCTATGTGACATCAGTGCATAATCTATCGTCGACTGAAGCCTTCCTACCTCCCATGTTATTTGCCCTTCACACTTCTCGGTACCGTTGCAAATGATCAAATCAAGCCTTTCACACATATCCATGATCATTTTGCCTGTCGGGTCGGTATACCCATCTATATATCTTCTATGTGCGCATTCATGTCTCCTAGTATAATTATCTCGCACTCTCTTCCTAACTCCTGAATGTCCTTTGATATACACTCTACCATTGCCTGGTTTTCCTCTCTGGCCTTTGCTCCCGTCCACAAGTACACGAAACCAAGGAGTGTCATTTGACCTGCCACTTTCCCTTTTAGCCATAAATGTTCCTTGCACTCCTGCTTGACCCTTTGCCAGTCTGTACTTTTATGAATGAATGCCCCAATACCACCCCACTTTCTGCTGCCTTCTGTTCTATTACAATACTCCCACGCGTAGTCCGGATTGTTCGGAGGTTGTTCCATGTCCCTGAGATGTGTTTCTACAAAACCGTATACCATCGGCCTCTCTTCCCTTAGCTGTTCTTCTATCTCTTCCCACTTCAGCCTGTTCCTACCACCCTGCATGTTAATATACCCTATGTCTGAATTGGCTCGGCGCTCGTGGCTACGTCTATTTATGCCCCGGACTCTACGTATCTTAGATATTGGTGCCACTTTGGAATCGTATCTGTCCATACCACCTGCCGAAGAGTCTCCCTGGTTGTTCTCCTCGTTACTAGCTATCCTGCACCCCGAAGGGCTCGCTTGCCCCCCAAAAAAGCTACTGCGCGTCCTGCAAGTCGCCAACCCACCTCATGACCTAGCCGCCCATCGAAGTGAATTCTGTCTCGTTGAAAACCCCCCCACCTATGCACCTCTCTGTTTATTTCCACCACCTCAAAGCCTTTCTCCCGACTCATCCGCCATATCTCTTGGTTTGCGTTGACCACCGCTCTTTGCAGGTTGCTATCACGCACCGGTACCTCCGGTATCATGCATATTACTACCTGCACCTTAGGAGAAGTGGCGCGCATGTCATCGACGCCTTTCGACAGTGTGGCTGCTAGTCCTGCTGCATCTTCATTTAGGACATCATTTAAACCGCCTGAAATTATTACGAGGTTGCGTCTATCAGCTGTCGTTTTGAGCTTTGCGCTCGCTTGCTTCATGACTGCTTCCAGCTTGCGTCCTGGGAACGCCCCTACTGCAACCTTCTTGTCACCTCTTACCCTCTCTTTGATGGCTTCTGCGCATCGATTTAAATTTGAGTCCCCGGCGATTATCACATGCTGTGACTTTTCCGCTGGAGCGTTCTGCACCTGGGGGCTACTTGCACCTGTGACGCCGGCTCTTTTGTTCCCTTCCTGCCCCACCACTACCTCGCTGAAGCTGGGCCATGGGACAACAGCGCCGCCGCTACTGTCACTCGCCGGAGAATCAGCCGAGATGCGGCCGGATGGATGGATTGATGGATGGATGTGGCTGTACCCTTTAGATCGGGCGGCAGCTAACGCCACCTAGCCGTAATAATTAGTGAACTAACCATTAAATTTATCTTTTTTTCTCCCTTAAATAGTGAGGTTGAGGATTCGTACTTTGCAGTGAAGAGTTTAATTTTCACTCGTGCCTTGACTTTAGCCACCAATCAAATGACCTCCTTGTAGTTAAGTCTACCCGGATGGATAGATGGATGGATATGGCTGTACCTTTTAGATCGGGCGATGGCTAGCGCCACCAAGCCGTAACACATAATGAACCAAAAACTATATTTATTTTTTTCCCTTAAAAAGTGAGTTTGAGGATTCGTACTTTGCAGTGAAGAGTTTAATTTTCACTCGTGCTTTGACTTTAGCCACCAATCAGATAACCTCCTTCTAGTTAAGTCTACCCGCTTAAAGTTTATTTTGCCCTCCCGGTCCCTAAACCCCAGTGCTTTGAAAAACTCTGCGCCATCATCCTGAATTATAGGATGAAGCCCTTTAAAAAACATTATCAAGTGTTCGGCAGTTTCTTCTTCCTCTCCACGCGCACTGCATACTGTGTCTACCCCTTCGTATTTGGCCCGATATGTCTTGGTTCGCAGTACTCCCGTCCTGGCCTCAAACAGTAGAGAACCACCCCGAGTATTATCATAGATCCTTTCCTTGGCAATTTCCTGCTTAAAAGTTCGATAAATCTCTAGTGCGGACTTCTTAATCATGCCCATTCTCCACATGTCAGTCTCCGTTTCCTTCACTTTCTTCTTAACCGATAGTTCTTTTTGGTTTGGCCACCTGCTGTTTTCTAAGTATTTACCAGTCAACTTTCTGTTCTGGTTCGCTTCCTCCATTTTGTATCGACATTCTTAATGTACAAGTAGCTGAAAACCTTCCTAGCCCAACGCTCTTCCCCCATTTCTCTCAATCGCTTCTCAAATTTTATCTTGCTGCTAGCTTCCCTGCCCTCAAATGATGTCCATCCCATATCACCTTGTACTCCGTGATTTGGTGTATTCCCGTGAGCTCCTAAAGCAAGCCTACCTATTCCACGTTGCTTAGTTTCTAATCTTGCTTGAACTTCTGATCTCATGCACAAGACCGCATTGCCGAACGTCAGCCCAGGAACCATGATTCCTTTCCATATTCCTCTCACAACATCATACCTATTGTAATTCCACAGTGCCCTATTTTTCATGACTGCTGCATTCCTGTTACCTTTAGTCGTCACGTATATTTCGTGTTCCCTCAGATACTCGGTCCTATTGCTTATCCATACGCCCAGATATCTGTATTTATCTGTAATCTCTAGCGTGACCTCCTGTATTCTAAGCTCACTACCTTCGTTGTCATTAAAAATCATGAGTGCTGATTTTTCCTTACTGAATCTTAAATCTAACCTATCTCCCTCATTACCGCAGATGTCCATCAATCTCTGCAAATCTTCCTTGTTGTTGGCCGTAATAATTCTATATCACTATATCATGTGCGTACATTAATGCTGGTAGTGCCTGATCAATAAGTTTTCCTTGTTTGACTAAAGAGAGGTTGAAGCCCAGTTCACTTCCTTCTAATTTTGCCTCTAATCCTTGTAGGTACATCATGAATAATAAGGGTGACAGGGGGCACCCCTGCCTAAGCCCCCGTTTTACCTCTGCAGGCTTGGATACCTGTTTTTCCCACTTTATAACTACTTTGTTACCTTTATAGATACCCTTTAAAAGATTAGTGACTACTTGTTCCACGCCTAGTGTGTCCAGTATTCCCCACAATTCCTCTTGAACCACGCTATCGTACGCTCCCTTGATATCCAAAAATGCTAGCCACAGGGGCCTGTGTTCTTTTTCTGCTATTTCGATGCGCTGCGTCAGTGAGAACAGATTGTCTTCCAACCTCCTGTGTTTCCGAACTCCATTCTGCAGTTCCCCCAGCACCCCCTCATCCTCTATCCACGCCTGCATTCTTTCCTTTATAATCTGAATCACCAGCTTGTTGACCACTGATTTCACTGTTACAGGACGGTAGTTGTTTAGGTCAGCTTTATCGCCCTTTCCTTTATATATCATGGTCATCCTGCTATGTTTCTATCCATCGGGAACTTCACCATCGATTATTATTGTGCTCACTGCCTCTCTCAAAGCCTGCTTAGACTTCGGACCTAATGTCTTTATCAGCCTAATTCGAATGACATCTGGGCCTCTTGATGTACTACTAGGAACCCTTTTCTCAGCCCTTTCCCACTCTTGTTATGAAAATGGAGCCATTGCACCACTTGATTCGTCCTTGTTTATTGTGGTGCATAAAGTACTTCTTTGTTGAAACTTTTCTGTCACCCTTGTTCTTATATATTCAATAGCTTCGTCCCCTTCTAGCCTAGCACATTGGGCTGTAGTTATAAAACTCTGCTCTAGGCTCGTCTCATTTCTTAGGAAGTTTATATGGTTCCAAAATTTCGCAGCTGCCTTTCTATCTTTTTTGTGTACTTCTGTCAGCCACTGAGCTCCCTTCCTTCTAATCTTTTCATTGATCAGAAGGGATGCATCCCTTCTACAGCTTAGAAAGGTTGCCCATTTTCTTTCAACATCATCTGTCGGTTCACCCCGCTGCTTAGCATGTCTGTGTTCCCTAGAGGCTTCCTGACGTTTTGCTATGGCTCTCTTAACTTCCTCATCCCACCAACTTTCGGGTTTGTGTCTTCTTTTCCGGGGTGACTTGTCACGCGTCTTAGCAAGCTCTAGCTCAAAGAGTCTAATTAGATTCGTGTATGTCCACACTGTCTTATTATCCTCCGTGATTACTTTCTCAATTTGTTTAGTGGCTATTTCAATTTGCCCTTCTAGATAAAAATTTTCCTGTAGTTGCTCATCTTGTCTCCTTCCCACTTTCACTGCTCTTCCAAAACTTAGCTTGATACGTTTGTGATCGCTACCCAGACTTCTGGAGCCACCATCATCTACGTGCATTCCCCTGAGCTTATCATACATCCTATGTGACATCAGTGCATAATCTATCGTCGACTGAAGCCTTCCTACCTCCCATGTTATTTGCCCTTCACACTTCTCGGTACTGTTGCAAATGATCAAATCAAGCCTTTCACACATATCCATGATCATTTTGCCTGTCTGGTCGGTATACCCATCTATATCTTCATAGATGAGCGCATTCATGTCTCCTAGTATAATTATCTCGCACTCTCTTCCTAACTCCTGAATGTCCTTTGATATACACTCTACCATTGCCTGGTTTTCCTCTCTGGCCTTTGCTCCCGTCCACAAGTACACGAAACTAAGGAGTGTCATTTGACCTGCCACTTTCCCTTTTAGCCATAAATGTTCCTTGCACTCCTGCTTGACCCTTTTCCAGTCTGTACTTTTATGAATGAATGCCGCCCCGCCGCGGTGGTCTAGTGGCTAAGGTACTCAGCTGCTGACCCGCAGGGCGCGGGTTCGAATCCCTGCTGCATTTCCAATGAAGGCGGAAATGTTGTAGGCCCGTGTGCTCAGATTTGGGTGCACGTTAAAGAGCCCCAGGTGGTCTAAATTTCCGGAGCCCTCCACTACGGCGTCTCTCATTATCATATAGTGGTTTTGGGACGTTAAAGCCCACATATCAAGCAATCAATGAATGAATGCCCCAATATCACCCCCCTTTCTGCTGCCTTCTGTTCTATTACAATATTCCCACGCGTAGTCCGGATTGTTCGGAGGTTGTTCCATGTCCCTGAGATGTGTTTCTGCAAAACCGTATACCATCAGCCTCTCTTCCCTTAGCTGTTCTTCTATCTCTTCCCACTTCAGCCTGTTCATACCACCCTGCATGTTAATATACCCTATGTCTGAATTGGCTCGGCGCTCGTGGCTACGTCTATTTATGCCCCGGACTCTGCCTATCTTAGATATTGGTGCCACTTTGGAATCGTATGTCCATACCACCTATCGAAGAGTCTCCCTGGTTGTTTTCCTCGTTACTAGCTATCCTGCACCCCGAAGGGCTCGCTTGCCCCCAAAAAAGCTACTGCGCGTCCTGCAAGTCGCCAACCCACCTCATGACCTAGCCGCCCATCGAAGTGAATTCTGTCTCGTTGAAATACCCCCACCTATGCACCTCTCTGTTTATTTCCACCACCTCAAAGCCTTTCTCTCGACTCATCCGCCATATCTCTTGGTTTGCGTTGACCACCGCTCTTTGCAGGTTGCTATCACGCACCGGTACCTCCGGTATCGTGCATATCACTACCTGTACCTTAGGAGAAGTGGCGCGCATGTCATCGACGCCTTTCGCCAGTGTGGCTGCTAGTCCTGCTGCATCTTCATTTAGGACATCGTTTAAACCGCCTGAATTTATCACGAGGTTTCGTCTATCAGCTGTCGTTTTGAGCTTTGCGCTCGCTTGCCTCATGACTGCTTCCAGCTTGCGTCCTGGGAACGCCCGTACTGCAACCCTCTTGTCACCTCTTACCCTCTCTTTGATGGCTTCTGTGCATCAATTTAAATTCGAGTCCCCGGCGATTATCACATGCTGTGACTTTTCAGCTGGAGCATTCTGCACCTGGGGGCTACTTGCACATGTGACGCCGGCTGCTTTGTTTTCTTGAAGTTGTCAAGATCAAATAAATCTTATTCTTATTCTTATTCTTATTCCCTGCCCCCTCACCGAAGCTGGGCCTTGCGACAGTTGAACCGGCTAAACCTGTTTTTTTCCAAACTTGCTTGCTTTTTCTTCTCCACCGTTCTGGTTGCCGGTTTCCTACTGTTTTCTCGGTAGGTCGCTTCGTTGTTCAGCTTCGCTAGCGCTTCCTCGGCGGACTTCAGTCTTTCTCCCATTGCCCTCGTTTTCTTTAGCTCTGTCGCCAACGCAGTCTCGAGCTCGGCGATTCTCATCAGCAGTTCACTCTGGGCAACCATCATTTTCTCCATTTTTTCCTTGACCTCACATTGCCTACACTTCGCGTCAGCCTCTTCTCCATCCACTTCTACGCTTGGGTCCACTTTCAAACCCACTCCACATCCTGCACACTTTACAGTCTTTTTAACCATGCCTTTCTGACACCAATTGTCCCTATACCCGATAATTACTAAACTCGAGCCCTGCACTACGAAAAAAAAAAGAAAGTCTACGCTCTACTACAAAATTTGCGTGTTCAATGTACGCACACCTCCCCCACGGGGTGGCAAAAAAACAACAACAAAAAAATTCAAACACACACACGCGCACTAATAAATACCTGGTGACTAGCCCCCGAAAAAGCCGTACCATAAAATAAGTGCTACGAAGATTTCAACCACTGCCTTATAATTATAAAGACAAGCTCAAAACATGCAAAAACACTTATCTGCGCAGTCGATCCGGAGCGCTAAAAAAACACGTCCATCCACCTTGACAGCCCGAACTGAATCACCCTGAATCGCCTCGTTCTCTCCACTGCCCCCTCCTGGTAGATTGTAGCGTCGCTCCTCCTGTCACCAGATTTGCTTTTGCGTGTTCAGTTTTTGTTTTGGTTCTCAAAACGGCCAGAGCACGCCCTGGCGCAACCACTAACCCCCATCGTGTTAGCGGCCACTTCACTCTCCGTACGCTCCCAGTCGCGGCCAACACAGAGTCTGAAGTTTGCTACGTGCGATAGGTGCTCCTTTGTGAAGCCGTTGCGTGTATTCAGTTGCTATACATAGTCGGCAACATCGTCAAGGGACGGCAGCAGTATAATACTGACACGTGCGGTTCTTTTGGTTTACGAAGGAAGACGCTATCACTTTCTGTTAAGCGCAACGCAGGCCGCGTTTATCTTGTATGCCACTCTGGAACGCGTTACGACGCGTGTATAAAAAACTGACACGTGCGGTTCTTTTCGTTTGCGAAGGAAGACGCTATCACTTTCTGTTAAGCGCAACGCAGGCCGCGTTCATCTTGTATGCCACTTTAAAACGCGTTACGACGCGTGTATAAAAAGCCGGCGCAGTGCGCCACTGGGGGTCTTTTTTTTTTTTCCGTCGGCCGACGACTGTTCACGCCGCTGTTGCTGTGAGTTGTGTTTGGCCCTGTTTTGCTGGGCACAAGTTCGCCCAATAAACAGTTCGCCTGACACCGCCCTGACTCCTGCGTGCTTCCTCTCAAGTGCTGCGTGTATCACAACCTCGTGACATCTGGTGGAGGTGCTTCTCTGTCCATGTACCGTACGCCCCCGTCCAGCCGTGAGCCAAGCCCAAGCCGCCAAGAGGACGACGCCGACCCGGTCGTTCGAGTGAGCCGAAGACAACAAGGACTACCGCCCGAATACCTGCCGCTCCCCGACAAGGACAAGAAAACAAAGGCTGCTACGAAGCCGGCATCCACGATGACAGAAGCAAGGTCTTCGGCAACCGTGGTCGTCAACCAGCCCAAAGAACCGCACGTGTCAGTTTTTTATACACGCGTCGTAACGCGTTCCAGAGTGGCATACAAGATAAACGCGGCCTGCGTTGCGCTTAACAGAAAGTGATAGCGTCTTCCTTCGCAAACGAAAAGAACCGCACGTGTCAGTTTTTTATACACGCGTCGTAACGCGTTCCAGAGTGGCATACAAGATAAACGCGGCCTGCGTTGCGCTTAACAGAAAGTGATAGCGTCTTCCTTCGTAAACCAAAAGAACCGCACGTGTCAATACCATTTTCTGCGATGGTATACTGCTTCCACTTCAGAACAGCCTTCTTCCTGCCACAAAAAATCAGAATGTCTATTCCATCACTGATAATGACTGCACATTCAATGTTGGAAATGTTAACTGGAATGTGCCTGCCAAATGCAGGTGTTTCAGTGTATGCTGAGCGAAATAAACTCATTTAAATTGTGAACTTGCTTCATAATTCTGCTTCTTGCAGTGGGAAAGCTCGCACAGGTAACGCTTTCGAGGAATCCCCTTTTGTATCTTCAGCGCCAAGCATGGAATTTATGAACTTGTGTAGTATTGAAATATATATAGAAGTTGTCTAGTAAATTGCCAGAGTGAATGTGTAAACAGCATTGAAATTTTGTTCTTCGAAATTATTGCCAAACAGGCCCTCAGGGTGCATCATGTGCATGATGTCAACCAAGAAATTTGGAAATGCAGCCTTTGATCAGAAACAGTGCATGCACAGTAGGTATTGCTGTGTAGGTTAACATAGTTTTGCAAACTGTAAAACTTGTTGGCAGATATAAAATTTCGTGAAACAAGAAAGTGATATTGCAAAGTGGATAGTCGAAATACATAAAATGATAGGGAGAGCAACTGATTAAGTTGGGTTTGTCTCGTAATGCTTTTATATGAAGCATATTCTCACGACGGTGGATACCAGCAGTCATGAGAAAGCGTGGTGGCCGCGCCGATGCAATATACGTGGTAATTTTATTGAAGGCGCATCAACGTTTCAATTGACTGTAACCGCGATGACTAAATATAAATGGTGGACGGTTTGAAAATACTGTTGGCATGAACTCTCGTTGTAGCGGCAAGCTGCTACGTTGCTAAAACTTGGACATGTGCAAGGGCCACATGTTCATGTCGCCTTAAGTTTGCTTGACCCTGACGATTACAATTATCACTCCTCACACACCCTTCACACCTGGACAGCGTGGGAATGGTATGTCTTGAAACAGAACTTCTTGCAGCGGCAACGAGTTGGTCCTGAAGACAGGTGACAGCGTGGGTCCAGCAGGGAAGCGTGCCCTGCGGAAACTCCTGTTTCAAGATGGGCCGTCAAACCCTGAATTACTTTTCCACAGCTGATGCGAGGCTCCGCGAAGCGAAGTTAGAATTGCAATGGTTGCATTCCCCACTTCAAGTTTAGTATATTATTTGGTTTTGCGGCCTATGTGTTCTCGACCATCTGTTGGCCTTCTGACGGAAAGTCGGCTGATCAACATCAATTCCACTCGACTCCTCTGCTCATTATGACCAGCGTGTCGCTTCGAGATATTAAACCCCGTGAATCAGTCAGCGCACGCGTTAAAAGCAGAAACACATATACATACACATGAACGTGCGCACCAGTGCACCGGGACTTCATCGCGCGCTCAATGTAAACGACGGCGCATCGTCTGCTATGGATGGATGGATGGATGGATGGATGGATGTATACGGCTGTACCCTTTAGATGGATGGATGCATGGATGTGGCTGTACCCTTTAGATCGGGCGGCAGCTAACGCCACCTAGCCGTAATACTTATAGAACTAATCATTAGATTTATTTTTTTAGTGAGGTAGAGGATTCGTACTTTGCAGTGAAGGGTTTAATTTTCACTCGTGCTTTGACTTTAGCCACCAATCAGATGACCTCCTTCTAGTTCAGTCTACCCGCTTAAAGTCTATTTTGCCCTCCCTGTTCCTAAACCCCAGTGCTTTGAAAAACTCTGCGCCATCATCCTCAACTATACGGTGAAGCCCTTTACAGAACATTATCAAGTGTTCGGCAAATTCTTCTTCCTCTCCACACGCACTGCATACTGTGTCTACCCCTTCGTATTTGGCCCGATATGTCTTGGTTCGCAAAACTCCCGTCCTGACCTCAAACAGTAGAGAACTACCCCGAGTATTATCATGGATCCTTTCCTCGGCAATTTCCTAGTTAAAAGTTCGATAGATCTCTAGTGCGGACTTCTTGATCTTGCCTATTCTACACTTGTCAGTTTCCGTTTCCTTCACCTTCTTCTTAACCGATAATTCTTTTTTGGTTTGGCCCCCTGTTGTTTTCCAAGTACCTACCAGTCAATTTTCTGGTTCGCTTCCTCCATTTTGTATCGACATTCTTCAAGTACAAGTAGCTGAATACCTTCAGTGCTCAACGCTCCTCCCCTTTCTCTCAATAGCTTCTCATATTTTATCTTTCTGCTAGCTTCCCTGCCCTCAAACGATGTCCATCCCATATCACCTTGTACTCCCTGATTTGGTGTATTCCCCTGAGCTCCTAAAGCAAGCCTACCTATTCCACGTTGTTTAATTTCTAATCTTGCTTGAACTTCTGATCTCATGCAAAAGACCACATTGCCGAATGTCAACCCAGGAACCATGACCCCTTCCATATTCCTCTCACAACATCATACCTATTGTGATTCCACAGTGCCCTATTTTTCATCACTGCTGCATTCCTGTTACCTGTATTCGTCACGTATATTTCGTGTTCTCTTAGGTACTCGGTTGCATTGCTTATCCATACGGCCAGGTATTTGTATTTATCTGTTCTTTCTAGCGTGACCTCCTGTATTCAAAGCTCACTACCTTCGTTATATTTAAAAATCATGCCCGCTGATTTTTCCTTACTGAATCTAAAATCTAACCTATCTCCCTCATTACCGCAGATGTCCGGCCATCTCTGCAAATCTTCCGTGTTGTTGGCCATTAGCACTATATCATCTGCGTACATTAATGCTGGTAGTGCCTGATCAATGAGTTTTTCTTGTTTGACTAAAGAGAGGTTGAAGCCCAGTTTACATCCCTCTAATTTGGCCTCTGATCCTTGTATGTACATCATGAATAATAAGGGTGACAGGGGACACCCCTGCCTAAGCCCCCGTTTTGATTGATTGATTTGTGGGGTTTAACGTCCCAAAACCACCACATGATTATGAGAGACGCCGTAGTGGAGGACTACGGAAATTTCGACCACCTGGGGTTCTTTAACGTGCGCCCAAATCTGAGCACACGGGCCTACGACATTTCCGCCTCCATCGGAAATGCAGCCGCCGCAGCCAGGATTTGAACCCGCGACCTGCGGGTCAGCAGCCGAGTACCTTAGCCACTAGACCACCGCGGCGGGCCTAAGCCCCCGTTTTACCTCTGCAGGCTTGGATACCCGTTTTTCCCACTTTATAACTACCTTGTTACCTTTATAGATATCCTTTAAAAGATTAGTGACTGCATGTTCCACGCCTAATGTGTCCAGTATTCCCAATATTTCCTCCTAAACCACGCTATCGTACGCTCCCTTGATATCCAAAAATGCTAGCCACAGGGGCCTGTGTTCCTGTTCTGCTATTTCGATGCACTGCGTCAGTGAGAACAGATTGTCTTCAACCTCCTGTGTTTTCGAAACCCATTCTGCAGTTCCCCCAGCACCCCCTCATCCTCTATCCATGCCTGGAGTCTTTCCTTTATAATCTGCATCGCCAGCCTGTAGACCACTGATGTCACTGTTATAGGACGGTAGTTGTTTATGTCAGCTTTGTCCCCCTTTTCATAATGGAATAACTGGAAGCGCAAACCAACGGGACACAAGAGAGGAGACGAACAAGTGCAGGCTGTAATAAGCTGGTAATAAGTTCACGTGCTACGTGACGCCAAACAGGCTCAGAAGGGGCGTGCCACACTAGCCTCCATCACTACAGGTGGTGCTGACTGACACTGCCACGTTTAAATCCACATATAAACCCAATGAAGTGGCTGGGAGGATAGCCGCCGTGGTAGCTCAGTGGTAGAGCATTGAACGCGTTATTCGAAGGTCGCAGGTCCCGTTCCTGCTCACGGCAAGTTATATTTTTATCAACTTTTCTTTCTTGCCATCTACATTACAATTGGGTCTAATAACTTCCCATGACTTGCGCTTGCATACATCGCGCTTAATATTCTTGTGTTTAATTGCTGACACGTCCGCGAAAAGCTTTCTGAATGGGTGTGTTCGTACTGAATTCAAAACAAAACGAAATGTCAAAGCTGCAACGCAGTCTGAATGCAGGCGAGCCCTTAAAGGGGTACTGACACAAACAATTTGGCCTCACGTTTTTCTGCTGCAAAGCGTTGCAGTAGGGCTGTTAGTCATGACACGACATGTTTGCTGCAGCACGCGACAGTTTTGCTAATGCGCATGTTCTAGTTCGCATCATTGCGCAAGTGCAAACAACTGGTTATATAAACATCTGGAACTCTTACATATGTCTGTAAGTGCAACATTTGTACATATATGTAGCGTCATTTGTTGGCGTATCACTCAATAAAAAAAATTGAAGCGCGGTAACCTTCCCTCCGCATGCTTTGCGTAACGTCGACTCCCAGGTACGTGAGATCTGCCTAATTTTTTACATATGCTTGAAACGACATACGAAAGCATTTGGTCTTTCTCGGCTGCTAATGCTTATTAATAAGATCAACGAGCGCAACTTTCCAGAGTGGTGTTTATTGTCGTCGTGCCCTCCATTCATCAACATAATTTCAGAGTGAGTGCCGCTTTCTGTTTCTAGCTCATCGCTAAATGCTCTTGGCATAGTCCTAAACACGAGGACTATCAAATGCTGGGTGAATGCAGTGTTTTATAGCGACTCGGTTGTAAAAAAGAAACACACACACACACACAAAACAGCAGGCTCTAGGTCATGCACTTGCGCACTGTTGGTTCGTTTTTGTGTTCGTTTTTGCAAAAAAGAAAAGCTTGTGGAGGCAAGTCAAACCAATAGCAACACCGAGTCTGCATCCCGCACAAAAAAGACATACGAACAAGAAAGTTTCTAAAAGCAGCAAAGCAGAAGGAGGGGGGGGGGGGTGCAAGACGGGCACTTGGAGCGAAACTAATTGGAGAGAATTCTCTCCAACCACACCAGCTCTTTCCTCACCTAAGAAACACAGCCTTCTTCCTTCTCCAGTAAAAACACAACGCGGCTTTGACACCCCCCCCCCCTCCAAAACGAAAGCTTGCAGATTTCTATGGCTGGGGGTCAAAGAATTCTTTAGTGCTCCCGCTGCATTATATGGTGGAGGCTCTGGCCACACTGATTTCCCCCACCGTTTGCCTCGCCCGTGCGAGTGAGGGACATTTGGGGGGGACTTATCTTAACCTGTCGCCATCATTAGGCTCCGCCTTAACCCCCCCCCCCCTCTGTATTTCTCCCTCGTGCTTTCTATAGGCATGGCAAGTCACAGCGTACGTGCGATAATCTGCTGCAATTCTTGAGTAGCACAGGGTCATTTTCAGCCGAGCAGTGGTGCAGTGTTCCACTCTATCAAGTGAAGGGTGCAAGCCAAGCCGAGGAGCGTTTGTGAATACGGAGGTAACTCACTCTGGCCATGCTGAATAGCAGTACATGGCATTTCTGAGGCAAAGTGTAGGTAGAAAAATCAGATCGCTCTAAAATCTTAGCGACCTGAAAACTGCGTGCACGATTTTATGAGCACGTAGAAAACTTCCTCAAGACGCGCTGGCATGCATGAAATCGTCACGCCATGCTAAGGCAGCACCACTTTGACGCATACTAACGCAGGCCTATACACACATTTTTATGAAGTGATACTTTTCACTATAAAGAAGCGAACAATATTTTGCTACTAACAAGAAAATCGCTGATCGCATATACTAATCTACCATCATGTGACAGGCTATATCGAATAAAATAAGTATTTGCCTCCAGAGGCGCCACAGGCCATTTTTCGTAATTTTGAATGAAAAAATAAAGGTACAACTCCACTTCTAACGAGAAAAAACAGGGTTGGTTTGAGTCACTAAAAGGGACAATTTTCCCATCCGTGTAGTCATCTCATTTCGTGTTCTGCGTCACAGTCGGTCCCTTTATTACCGACTCGCAAGTACTCGCAGGGAACGTAGCTTTCAGCCTGAAAAATCTAGCACCATCGCATGCAACATATTTTATGCCAGAACCTATTGTTTTGTAGCTCATAGCAGCAAGCGCAAAGCACGTGCAACAGTTCTCACTTCTTCGTTCTTTTTTGCCTAGTTGACGTGAAAAGTAACGCGAATAATTTTATTTGGTGTGTACGTACGAAGTGGCACATGATAGGTTATATAGTTCTCGCTATATATAGTTCTCATTATATAGTTCTCGCTATATAGTTCTCGGACATATAATTCTCGTTATATGTCTTCGCTTTTGTGGCATATCGAGAATTTCAAACACAAGCAAAAGTATGCCTTAAATTTAGGTGTGGAATCGATCAAACGTTTCTATTTAAAGCTGAAAAATGAGAGTAATTTCTATTTTGTTCGATGGTTTCATAATTCAGAAATTAAAGGGCTAAAGCTAGTGTAACTTTTTTCCTGTTTCGTTACCAGTTATTGAATGGCTTTCAGTAGTTTTTAAACACAGCTGTCCGAATCTGAACTCAGTCATCACATTTCTATTTGCAGGTGCAGGAAAACCGCTTTCGCGTTTTCCCCACAATCATTGGGGCCTGGCAGAGATGGCTGGACCATTCGGCACGACCCTTCGCAGGAACCTACAGTGTATAGCTACATTATCAGATTTATTTTGAGCCTGTAGATCCAATGGGGTCTGGCAGCAGAAGGATTCGATCACCCCTGACATGTGCATTTGTAAAAAGTTCGACGACAAAAGTTTGTTTTTCGCTGGAGAACTGTAAACCTACTGAAATGCATTCATTCCAAAAACCACCTCCAAATGGGATCTACTGCCGCAATCAGCGTCTGCTATCACCGACACATCAGGTTTGAAATTGTTTTTTTTTCTTTTGCAAGAATATAAGTTCAGCATTGTTCAACCATTACGTGATGTTTTTCTTTCTGGCTTTTTTTGGTAGTTGTTCTCAGTTTTGGTTCTTTTGTTTTATTGCTTAAGTTTGCCTTACAGCGTCAATACAAACTATAATATATATTGTTACGGTTAAATTGAGTTTAACTATGTTTATTTACAGGTGAGATCAGGCGACGATCAGCTATAATGGAGTACATAGGCCGAACCAACCAAGTTCCTCTTTCCTGGTCCGAACCATGGCTTGGCTCAGACAGTTTATTACCAGGTTCACAGACGAAGCCTACTGGCCGAGTCTAATCACTGGTGGAGTGTGGGATGGAACTGCTTGAGATGAGCTACATGTGCCACATGACGTCAAGCGTGCTACCACGTAGGTCAAGTGACTCAGGTGATTTACGATAACGAATGGGCTGACATAGCGCATAAGAAAACGGACACCCATACAGGTACTAACAACAAAACTTCTGAACCGCAAATATGGCTGCCAAGCATTCTTGTTCAGTCACAGTGTAATTTTTTTCACCCTTGCTAAGGGAACGACTTTTATAGGCAACGACATGCTCTCTGTCATTGTGATGCTGAACAAGAATGCCTCTGAAGCCAATACAGCTTGCATCACTGTGCACTTCTGTAGGAGCAGATGGACCAAAGTGACGGAGAATTGGCTCTGATGTCAGCAGAAATTTGAGTTGACAAAACGAAGCGCCACATTAAGATATCCACTAGAATGCACTGTTTTTTGCAATGCATACATAATATTCGCAAATTTTGGCACAAAGCGTTGAAAATAAGAACATAACCCGAAAAAGCTGCTAAGTTCTACGGCATCAAAGGCTGATAATGCAGCTACAGGAGCAGATACGGCTACTGAACTAGTAGACCATGGTGGTAATGTCAGCTCTTTAGAAACAATCAGGAAGTCTTCTGGAGGCGGCGGCTGCTTAACTAGTGCGGGAAGGGCATCAACGTCGGTAACAGAAACTTTACCCGTACCACAGTCGATTAAAGCGCCACACTTTTGGAGGAAGTCAGTGCCGAGAATAACATCATGTATACGCCGCTTCAGAATCAAAAACTCAGTTGGGAATGCCTTTCCCACCAACAACACCATGACAGCACATACTCCTACAGGTTGAAGTATGTCCCTGCCCACGCCACGAAATCTACTAGAATCCTGATAGGAAAATATAACTTTGTGGCCTAAGCTATCTTTGAATAAACTACTCATAACAGAAACTGTGGCACCAGTATCCACTATAGCCGTTGCACACAATCTGTATATTGACACACATATCCGGTTTTTGTACATATTAACTGGCAGAGGTATATGAGGTGAACCCTGTTGTGCGACCTCACCTGCATCGGCCGCGATGGCTAGTTTCCCAGCGGTGGTGGTGGCGACCGCCGCCGTAGAGGTGAAGACGAGCAACGCATACGGCCAGGCGGAGGTGTACCACACCGGTTCTTCTGGTGTAGGGTGCTATTCAGATACGTGTACCACTAGGGATTGTCATAACCGTGGCCACTACAAGGAAGTCTTGATGATGGCTTGTATCTTGATGTCATCTCTCTCTGCCGACGGCAGAACCGAGCAATGTGTCCCTGAGCACCACAGCTAAAGGACACAGGAGGTTGACGATATGCATTTTGGAAAGCATTGCGAAGGCGTCGTGACACAAGAGCATATTCTTTACGGTCCTGATAGGCGAAGGTTAGCTATTAAGGATAACTGATGCGGAGCTGGTACTACCTGGTGTTTTGGTAGTGAATGCGCTGCGGCCTCAGTGGTGTGCCAAGAATGTAGTTGTACTCCTCGATGCCTGCTTGAGCAATGGAAACAGGATGCTGATCGGGAACCGGCAAGGGTGTAGCTTCACAAGGCGTCACGCGAGTGTGTAGACTGAGTTCTTTACACACGATCTCGTGTATCGTAAACGCAAGATCAGAAGGCACGTAGTTGTCCGCACTCGCTACCATGGTCACATTTGGTAGTCATCCAAATTTAGGAGCGATAGGCCTCATCTTCTGCATCTCAAAAGTGGGACAGTGCCTTTGACACCGGCTACTGTATCAATGCTGTCTTTCCCGAAGAGAAAGTGATAAACGTCCTCTGTGATTCCTTCTACAGGTGGCTGACTTTGTCCTCCTCGGACATGCAAGGTTTGACGGTCTTGCATAGCTTCAGGAATGCCTCGATATACATCGTGCAGGTTTTGCCAGGGACCTCGGCTCTTTGCAGCAGCATTTGTTTGGCTTGCTTTCTATTTGCCGCGGTGTCCTCAAAACCTTTGTTGATTTTTGACACGAAGTGATCCCCCGTCGTGATGTTGCCCTCATGGTTCTCATACCATGTGAGCACCGTGTCCTTCAAGAAGAACACCACATTAGTCAACTGAGCTGCCGCGTCCCAATTCGCTCACCCGCTTGTAATGTTTGAGCCACTTGTCTATGTCCTCTCCAGATTTGCCCCCGAAAGGACGGGGCTCTATCAGATGCTGACGCTGCCGAGCACCAGTCACGGCTGATGTCGGTAGTAAAGGTGTCGCTGGAAGTGGTGGTGCATTGCCGTCAGCTTGAGGGTTCCGTCTTCACTGTGAAACATCTCGACCACTAGCAGTAATGGAGGTAGCCCAGCAATGCGGTGGCTTCAGCGTAGCTCAGGTTGTTGCAGAACTGTGTTGCTTGGTTAGCTACCCTGCACCTCCACCACAAAACTGTTACGGTTAAATTGAGTTTAACTATGTTTATTTACAGGTAAGATCGTGCAGTGATCGACGATGATGGCGTACATAGGCCGAACCAATCAACTTTCTCTTCCTTCGTCCAAACCAAGGCCCAGTTCATACCGTATGAATATTACACAAAATTGAGTAGATTTGGTTCTTGAACAAGGATTATCTGCATTATCTCTACTGCTACAATATATTTGTTGACGTGTATGATATGTCATCGAATTATGTGGATTTTTCACGTATCGAGTTCTATTTCATCCAACCTTGGTGCGCAACATATCCCTCCTCCTTGTAATGTGCAAACCCTGAGGGTAAAATAAATAAAAGTCAGAACACATTTATTATTCATGACGCCTGCTACCGCCGATGTGTGCGTGCCAGCTTTGCCTTCTTAGTGGTGCGAAGTTTGATGCGACGCATCTTTCCTCGCTCTTTCTTGTCCTTGTGCAATGCTGCATGGAGCTTGGTGCTGCAGTCACCCATCTGCCGGGCTAGAGCCTTGAGCCTGCACGTGGCCAACAGTTGTGTATTAATGCACAGGACAGAGAATTAAAACCTCTGCATAGCATCAAGCGTCATTTGGAACTATATCTAGCGCTGGCTGCACAGTTATAGGACAGCTCACATGTAGTCCACAAAGGTTCTTTGATCGGTTCATGGACGTAGTGGCAGAACAGCACACACAAGGGGAACAACATGCACAACACAGTGCTGGCTATCCACTGACTTATTTGTTGGAAAGGCAGAGAATATATGCGCAGGCGAAGAAATATGTAAACAAAAATGAAGCATAAGCTACTGAGTCACTCGGCCAGCCAGCATGTGGATAGGTGTTTTACAAGATGCGGCAAAAGCAAATTTCATGAGAACGTAAACAGGTGCGACGAAGTGGTAAAGAAAGAACGATGACATGACAGTTGGCAGAAAAGAAATAAAAACCACTCAACCAGACTTCAATCCGGTCGTGTCCTGTATGTTCTTTGTCCTGTTGTTTGTGCCGTTTCACCACAACTGATTTAGCCCTTGTCCAACTAGACCAAAAATGTAGTCACCATTCTGATTAATGCCACATCATGTGGGCCTCATTACTATATTATGCACCACTGCTAAAATATAACACGAAGAAGACGAGACTGCCAGCTTCATCATTCTTTACTGAACATGAATAGTTCAGAGAATGCCTTGCTAAGGCATTGTACTGTCTATGGGAGTAACTACAACAACAATTAAAGCATCACTCCTAAATTAGCAGGTTCTAACTAAGTACTTCAAGACCACTGTTACTTTCACGCCTTCAATCCGCTGAGCCATGCAGCCAAACAAAAAATAACTGAAAATGACAATATCTGGATGAAGGTATTGGGTCAGTAACTGCCCCCTCATGGGGACAGCCAAAATATGACTTGGAGTAACTTTTGCAGCACGAAAATATCGCTTTTGATGCAGAAAAGTCCTAGTTAGTAGCAGCTTACGTGGGAAAAAGCTCCATTTTATTTAGGATCTAAACCCGAAATTTGGGAGAAAGGTTAAACTAGCACAGAAAAAAAAGGGTGTGCAAACCATGCAACATCGGCTATCTCATGCACAAGGAACCTGAGCTATGCAGCTTCAACGAAAATGCGTTCAAACAGCACAATGAGAAAAATCTCTACATCCATTGACAGAAAATACTGCACTGACTTCTTGTTTCTGGGGCCACAGAAACGCTGTACACAGCTGTGAATGATTGCCAGCAATTCTTTACACCAAATGCTGTTTTCAGACCACACCAGCAGCAAGATAATTGTCCGTGGTCCCCGGTGTCTAATATCGCTCTAACAGAGCGAAAAAAGAAAACAATAGAGTGCCTAGAAACGTTGGCCATGATAACTTATTTATTTGCAATGATAACTGTTTATATATTTATTCGCATTTGATATTTATTCGCAATGATAACTTATGTATTCACAAAAATAGCACACATATTGTCAAGTGGTGGTGACGTTGACGAAGACAGCAGACTGTATGTCGAAGATGAAACTATTGATTTGTCCGAACTTGTGGCCGGTCAGCTGAAAGACTGATTACAGCAATATATACAGGCCCTGATAGCAGTGAACAGAGCATCAACCATCGATCAAGTGACAAGCGGTGACGAGTGTCCGCATATATACTTTTGCCGTCGTATATTACAGTGCTATCGCTGGCGGCCACGTAACTTCGAGAAGAATCTGTATTGTCCGGGTGTGGACGTAATCGCATCAAAAGGTTCTCTAAATATCTCAATGATTCTTAGCGTGGTTGCACAGAGCAGCACTTACACGTGTAAGGGGGGGGGGGATAACAAAACTTGAGAAAAGAGCGTGGCTCTGCCCCCTCTGAAAAAATGTGACTCGCATCTTTCCACGGCGAGAACTCAGGTAAACGTGCCACAGAGTGGCAGGGGTATCACGTGAATTTTGCATTACTGGGTATAGCATTGCAATGCTTAATTGTTATTTCATCTTTATTATTCTTATTCATTAAATGAAGGAGAAGCATTGCCTTCAATGAGTCGTGGGACGCTGATGTGCGATCCAGTGCCTACATATATGGGGTGGCCAGTGAACAGTTGTGCAGCTCGAGCAGTCGATTTTTACTTGCAGGCGCTGCCTGCGTTGGCCTAGCGAGGTGAGAGATGGTTTGCGAATGCTTAATTGTTCTTTCGTCTTTATTATTCTTATTTATTGAATGAAGGAGAAACTTTTGCTTAAACGAGTGTTAGGACACTGATGTTGGTTTGTGCCCCACTATTTATTGCAGATACTGTTGCTTCCATCGCATCTACTCGAGTCAAGCAAAGCGTCAAGCCAAGTAAAAGCCAAGATGGCCTTGACTGAATTCCAAATGAGCGATTCAGTGCCTACATACACGGGGCGGCCAGTGAACAGTGGTGCAGCGCGAGCAGTCGGTTTTTACTAGCAGACACTGCCTGCATAAACCTTGTGAGGTGGGATAGGGGCGAGAATACAGTTCGCACGAGACGCAAGCATGTGGCACGATGTTGAGACACAAGCATGTGGCACGTCGGCGACGATGTCCACAGGGCGATGCCGCGTGGACATTGTTGCCGACGCACGACGCGTGACATTGTGTGACTAAGAAATGCTCCGCATTGAAGAGGCATCGTCCTGATGCATCGTCGCCATGTTGTTGTGACAGCGGCCGGCGTCCGAACAACGGCGAGGGGACCGACGACTGGACGCGGAACTCGGCGCGCGCTGGCAATCGCAATCGGCCCACCGACACGAGTGAGTCAAACGAACTGCGTAGAAGCCCAACAACGACTCGGCTGACCAGCGGCTGTTTATTAAAAACACAACACGAAGCGACGCGTACACACGTAATCGGCTGCTGACAATTATTATAAGTTCATTTATTCGCCTCTCAATTAAGCACCTTATATCACAGCCGCATCATGCATTTGCTACCGCACCAATCACCCATTTTAAGTTGCCCAATCGCCATCGCATACCACTACGTTTTCTGCTTCATTATTCCTCAGAGCAGCTTCACACTGGAACAGCCTACCCTATGACATTGTCAACACTGCTGCATCATCTACTTCTCAAGAGCACATCACTGATAATCTGAAATGTTAATTTAATCATCACTGTTAGATTTTTACTGGAAATCCTACCCTTTATGTAACAACCCCTGAATGGGGGCCCTTAAGAAATAAAATTGAAACTGAACTGAACTGAGAAGTACAGTCCATAGGTTCTCTAACGCGCATAAAACAGCTTAAAGCGCACAGCATGCATGACTTCTGGCTGCGCACATCACCGTTGAGGGTTCGTAATGCCGCCCGGCACAACCTCGTAGTCTGGAACATCTAGATGTCGAAGCGACTTGTATGGCCCGAAACAACACTGAAAAAGATTTAAATGCAAAGCATTTCTCAGTGACAAGATCTCACGCATCGGCAGCGATGTCCACACCCCTAACGCGCATGCTCGCACCTGACGTATCATGCCGCATGCTTGTGTTTCATGTGAACTGTCTGCGCTTCCCTCTCGCCTCGCAATACCGACGCAGAAAGCGTGTGCAAGTAAAAACCAATTGCTCGAGCTGCACAACCGTTCACTAGCCACCCCATATGTTTGCACCAGATCGAATATCCGCTTGCCACCACTCGTTGAAAGCAACACTTCACCTACATTCAATAAATAAGAATAATAAAGACAAAATAACAATCAGGCATTCCCAAACAATACCCAATTATGCAACATTCATGCGATACCCCCCCACTCTGCGATGCATTTACTCGAGTTGTCGCGGTGGGAAAATAGGGTGGCTTTTTCACAACGTCAACGTTGGTATACCGAGAAAAAGAGAAGCAGGTTAGCCGAAAAACGCAGACTGAAGGAAGGGCTCACTTCTCCTGTTGATGTATCCACAACAGCTGTGGTGGGGCGCGGGAGTACAAAAGTCATACCCCTGTCTCGTGTGGCAACGTAAGCGTACTTGGTACCAGTGTACTTACACTCACAGTGTCACTTTTGTGGTTTGCTGCTGCACAAGAAAGCGAAGTGTACTTTGGAAATTATGACAGGGGCAGTTAACGTGTTTGTAAGGAAACATATATTTGTTATTTTTGCGCCAAGGCCTCATCATAGAAACACGTCTTCGTGTAAGCACCAGTGGCACGTGTCATCGTAAACGACTGCAGAATGACTCGCCTACACATGTGCAAGTATGCGTGGAAGTAAATAACGCGACAGACGCAGCCATTGCACAGCTTGTGCTGCCACATCGCCCTAGCGGACGTTGTCACAACCTGCTCGATGGTAAGATTTTTGTTGATTTACGACTTGTTTCAATACATAGCACTATCCCTTATACCGAAAACAGTAGTTCAAGAATAGTATTAGCACTGCTTTAGGCAACAGCATATTTAAGTGCAACCCACTGGTACCGAGGCTACACACTTCGTCGCAGCGAAGCGAGGTTGGGGAACGCACTTGTCCGCAAGTGTACTTTGCAGCAAGTGACACTAAACTTGCTCGTGTGACAGCCCACAAATGACACCACCGGCTAAGTGTACTCACTCAAAGTGCACTTAAGCTGCCACCTGTGACAGGGGTATCAGTGGTCCTCGGGAAGTAGTCGCATAAGGGGAAGAACTCGGTTTGCCAGTGAAGCGCTTAACAGCCGTAAGCTTTTGAGAGATGGTTGCAACAAGATTTGTTTTTTCTTTCTTTTTTGAACTTTTGTTTGATAGTTTATTTCAGTTTTGAAATAGTTTTCTTGTGGTACTTCGGTTATGAGCTATGCGGAATGTATCGGTAGATTTCTTTTTATACTGTTCAGAGCTTCTTTGTTGTCTACTCAGGTACCCAAAGACTGGAGGGCGGCTCGGGTAGTGCCAATTTTTAAAAAGGGCAATCATTTATCAGTAGAAAATTATCGACCAATATCTTTAACTTCATCCTGCTGTAAACTAATCGAGCATATCATCGCCAACCAGATGACCAAATTTTTAGACAGAAATTCAGTGTTAACGAACTGCCAGCATGGCTTTAGGAAAGGCTACTCCACTACGACACAACTGTTAACTGTAATTCATAGTTTTGCAAGAACATTGGATAATAATGGCCAAATCGACGCTCTTTTTATAGACTTTAGCAAGGCGTTCGATAGAGTAGTTCACTGTAAACTTATACAAAAACTCAGCGATTACAATCTTCCTAGCATTATAGTATCCTGGATAGCAGCTTATCTTTCGGATCGCGTGCAGTTTGTCACTATTGAGGGCAACAACTCGAGCTGTCTTCCAGTGACATCCGGAGTACCCCAGGGTAGTGTCCTGGGGCCATTGTTGTTTTTGGTCTATATAAATGACATTGTCAACGTTGTTACACCTGGCACACAAATCAGATTATTTGCAGACGATTGCCTTTTATATCAGGAAATAACTACAGTGCATAACCAAACCGACCTCGAGATTAGTTTGCATAACATACAGGCGTGGTGTCACAGATCAGGCATGTCTTTAAACAAAGAAAAAACTGTCTGTCTTCGTACCACAAGAAAAAAAAGCCCGTTAAGATACACCTATACACTGGCCGCCTCACCGCTAAAAGAAGTTGAAAACTTCAAATATCTGGGAGTAACATTTTCAAACAACCTTTGGTGGAATTTACATATTAGTAATATATGTTCCTCAGCTTTCAGTAAACTTTGTTTCCTGAAACACAAGCTTAAAAATTCACCCGCCCACATTAAACTACTGAGTTACATTACTTTCATTAGACTGAAGTTAGAGTATGCTTGCATTACATGGGATCCCTACTCTAAACACAACATTAAAATAATAGAGAAAGTCCAGAGAAAAGCTGTTCTCTTCATTTACTCTAAGTTCAAGCACACCGATTCCCCGACACAGCTGATGACAGAAAATGACATCCCCCTCCTCAAAACGCGAAGGCAGATTCTCCATCTCAAACTCCTACAATCACTCATTAAACACACCTCGGTCCACAAGGCGTACACGTCACGATCACACACATGCTTTAAACCCTCATTTCGCTAGGACAGATATTTACAAACACTAATTTTTTTCCCAGGACAGCGTTGGAGTGGACCTCTAGGCATAAAATGATTGATCTTTAAGTTACCACAATGCCCGCGTTAGGTGCAGTGTTTTGATTTCGTATGTTTTTTGTATGTTGCGTTTTGATTTTGTATGATTTTATATGTTGGAGTGGAATTCTGCGCATATAATGAATGACCCTTTTTTACCGTAATACACGCGTTAGGTGTTGTGTTTCCATGTTGTATGTTTTACTTCATTTTACTTACTTCTGTTGTAACTACGGTACTGCATTTTTTTTATTTTTCTATAGAATGCAGTCTTAGTGCCTTTACTAAGTTGAGTGTAAATATTTGCGCATATCTTATACTAATTATATTGATATTTTGGTATTGTATTTTTTTAAATTTTTATTATTTTATTTTATTCACAAGTACTGCTGTCCCATGCCTGGGACATTACAGGAGCAGGTACAGAAAAATCAACAAAAGCACAGAAACAAACAATAGTGTGCACAAATTTATGTGACTAACACATAAAATTTTTCCCGAACTCTACAGTGTTCAGTCTACGCAATGCACCATCAAGCTTGTTCCAAACTTCCACCACACGCGGAAAAAAAAAAGTGAAACAATCCAAACGAGACCTGAAGGATACAAGGTTCAAAGCGTCTGTACTACGTGTTGTACGCGCTGGTATATCAGCGAAAGATAAGGGCGCGTGAATGCGGGTCATTTTGTGTGCAATCTTGTGCAACAAGATAATACTCTAACGTGTACGGCGGTGTTCCAGCGAATGAAGTGACAGCGAATGAGCATGTGAAGATGGGGAGAAGTCCCGATCATAACGGTTAAAAACGAACCATATAGCCTTATTCTGCACAGATTCTAACCTGTTTTTATCTTGCTCAATATGAGGCGACTAAACCACAGAGGCGTACTCGAGTATCGGTCTCACTAGTGTCTTGTAGGCAGTTAACTTACAATTTTTTGTCGAGTTTTTCAATCTTCGCTTTAAGTAACCAAGTTTCCTTAGAGCTTGACAAGTTATCTGATCAACATGTTTGCCCCATTTAAGGTCATGTGTAAAGGTGACGCCGAGGTATTTGAATTCAATCGCATGTGCTAGGGTGGACCCATTGTAGTTATAACTGAAACTGAGAGGCTGTTTTTTATTTGAGAAAGTCATAGCTACAGTTTTCTTGTAATTTATGGGCATTTGCCACGTTGAGCTCCAATCGCAGAATAACGAGAATACGTTGTTGAGGACTGACTGGTCTTGAAAGGTAGTAATGCAGTTATACAGTACACAATCATCAGCATACAGACGTATGTTTACATGGGTTCCAGAGATGACATTAACAACATCATTAATAAATATAATAAACAAGAGAGGCCCTAGCACAGAGCCTTGCGGCACACCGGATGTGATTTCAACAGGGGATGACTGCACCTGGTTGAAAGTAACGAACTGAGATCGAGAACGCAAGTAATCCGCAATCCAACCGAGTAATTTAGAATCTTTAAGAAAGGAACTAAGTTTTAGAAGAAGTTTTTTATGGCATACGTTGTCGAAAGCTTTTGAGTAGTCTATGAAAATTGCGTCTGTCTGACCCCTTTTGTTAAGTGATGTGGCAATATCATGGGTGAATTCTAGGAGCTGCGTTGTTGTAGAAAATCCAGCTCGGAAGCCATGCTGACACCGGGAGTGTATTATGAGTGCCCTTCCTGCAAGGACCGAATTCTGGTCTGCAGTATGTTATAAATAAAAACAAATAAAAATGAGATAGTGTTTCGGTTATAAGTTTTAGGTTTGAACTATGTTTAAACATTGTAGATTTTTCTTTCAAAGACAAGCATTGTGCCGTCGCATAACAGCACGCACAGAAGCATGTGAAGAGTAGTCTCTTCAAGTATGATGATAAGGGTGAGGTAAGAAGTTAATTTTGAGTAATCTTGAACGAGCAAAAATATTGCTTGCGAGTATTTTAGAGGTTTCATGCGAAAGTTTACTTGCTTGTTTGTTGTCTCAATTGCATGTGTCCTGAGTGGTTTGACAAAGAGCTCAGAAGAGCTTTGGGGCATTTTTCACTAGAAGTGATAGGTTATAAGACTAGCAAGAAGTCTGTGTACGCAGGCAGTTTACTATACATATTTGTCATGCTTCCATCGAATGAACAGTTGTTAGTTTGCGCTCGTGCGTGTCCTTCCTGTGGTTCCATGTGTATGCAGCGTGTCGCAAGGGTCTACACAGGCAGATTGTTCACTTTTGTTTTTGTACCGATGTTTGACGATCATGTGATCACATAAGCCGGGAACTGTAACATGTCAGTGAAGAGAGGTGGACTTACGTACAGCGAACGTTACTGGGAGATTATATCCTTTTTTTTTTATGGGTCTGTAACTGTCGTTGCACTACAAGAGAGTCTGAGTGTAATAGCTTTCTGAAAAAAAGAAATGCTTGCTCCGAGGAATTCTTGTCTTCAAAATGTACAACTTTTTCGTTCGGCACACGGGAGGAAAAAGTAATGGAATTGACGACAAACGTTGTACTTCAGTTTTTATTGTAAAATCGGAGCCTTCCCTTCTTAGCCTTTTCCTTGATAGGTGGACTGAATGATTCCCACGTGCAGTTAACCTATTATGTGTCATTATGGTTTCTGTCTTGCGTAGACTTTATTAGAGAAGATCGTCACTTGTTTTGTTTGGAGTATCTCTTAGGTGTAAAAATTCAATGGCGCTCTAAATTTTGAGTTATTTTATGAACACCCTGTTTTTGACAAATCTCATGAGTTGAAGGCAGATTCCAGGCACTTGTGCGTGGTGTCATTGTGAACAAGGCTCCCGTTCTGGGTGCTGAAACGTCACAATAATTTTTATTCTGTTGTGGTCGGCGTTTTTACTTTTTTCATTCAATGATTTTTTTTTTCCCGACAAGACAGGCATCCGTCGAAGCCTTGATTTCATCAAAGCAGATATATGCACACACTACGCACGCTTGAACGTAAACATTCCACAGATGTGTGTCTGGTTGGGTATGTATACTGGGAAGCGGTTTAAACTCCAACGAAAAAGTACGTGAAGATGCATAAACTCAACGTTTCGAAAACAACTCGGTTTTTTTCTCAGGGGGGACTGCGGCTACGTTGCAGCAGCATCTTCAAAGCACTCACGGGGCACTTAATAACCCCCTTTCCTTCTCGTTTTGCAACGGAATATAGTTCGTGTACATACACCAGAGGAAGAATTCCGAGAGAACGGTTGACCTTTTGGGCCCTTTGCTGTATATGCCACGATTCGGGTAGCAACCTTCTCCTTTAGTTAGTCTCGCTTTTGAGGATGGCCGTTGCATCAAAATTTATCCAGAGATCAAACATTTCGGAATGCACGGTGACAGCGCTGCGCTCTTTGTAGAGCTTCCGAATGTCCTTGGCATGTTGTTCAAGTCGTTCCCGTAGGTTTTTTGTCTCACCGATACACAAGGAAGGGCACTCTGTGCACAGGATTTTGTAATCGACACCGGGGGTACTGTCCATTCTTGGCCAGTCTTTTAGGCGGGAGAGGAGGCGGCCCGGTGTACATGAAGGCACGTGCGTGATGTGAACTCCTTTTTTGAAGACCCGCGCCAACGTCTCACTGGTTGCTTAGACATATGGAACCGGTACGCATTTCGGAGGGCTGGCAATCAATGCTGATTGAGGTTTTTGAATTCTTTGTAGCTCTGCGTGGAGGGCGACAGCTCGTATGAAGTTTTTTGGGTATCCGTTTTTTCTGAGGTTTGCAATTAGCAGGACTCTTCATTCTTTCACTTTGAACTGTTGCAGCATATCTTCTTGGCTCTCTAGAGTAATGTGGTCACAATCGAGGCCGTGTAGCAGGTGGGATGAGACGAATCATATTGAAGGTAGCGGCCGGTGTGCATTGGCTTCCTGTGAATGGAGAACTCCAGGCTGTTGTGCTTTCTTGCCTCTTGGACACCGAGAAAGGGCATGCTGTGGTCGCTTTAACCCTCGGTTGTAAATTGTACGGCTGGGTGCGCGGAATTTAGATGCTGTCTGCAGCTTTCAATATCAGAAGTCATCATCGCACAAAAAAAAATTGCCCATATAGTGAAGAAAAAGCTTGAGTAACGGCTCGAAAGAGCTGAGTGTTTTCTCTTCTATGCACTCCATGATCAGGTTTGCCATTGTGACGAAGATGGAAGCTCCCATTGCACTTCCGCTATTCTGCCTAAAATTGTTCCTTTGTAGGAGAAGTAAGTACTGGACAGGCAGAATTCCAATAGACGGCAGAGCTCATCATTAGCTAAAGGAGTCGTTTAACTCAGGCTTGTGTCATTCTCAAGTGGAACACAGGCAGAGAACACAGCTAAGGGAACTGGCACATTGGCGATCAATGAATTGACATCTTACGAGACGAAGCTCTCGTCATCGTTGATGCTCACCTCTGATGCTAGCTGCACGAAGTGACTGGAGTCATGAACATGAGTTGGTGTTTTCCGGGTTAAGGTGTGTTTACACTAGAGCGACACGACACTGACATGACCCCAACGAGAACACGAGGCAGACGCAAACCACCAGCCAATGAGTCGCCCGCCGACGAAGTCGCCAGACCCCATGGTCACACTCGGTCGCCGCCGCCGCCGCCTCAAAAGACAGTATTTCATCGTAGTGTAACATCATGAGAGACCGAAAACCCCAGCAAAACGCATCCGCAGACCTGTCGTCAGTGAGTCGTCGGGAGATCCGCGGCTGAGCGAAAATTCGCCCCATGTTCTTGCTTCAAACCACCACGAAGCCGGCAATCTTTGGGGAGCTAACAATACTCTCTCCGAGGCTTCCACGGTGTCTGAATAAGCAGCTCGAGCCCCCAACAGAAGTCCTTTATTTGCTACCCTATTGTGTATCCCCAACCCTGTCCTTCGTTACCATGGGTTATGATGGGGGCTGTGCTGAGTAGCCGGAGAGGGACAATTTAGAGCAGGGAGCATGGCTGAAAATGAGGTGCAGGTGTGCAAGTTTAGCCAGTGTGCTGCAGGTGCCCCCAATGTGACTGCAGAATTGGCCAACGAAAGGCTGTGAGCACGACAAGATGCGGGCAAGGCCTTTGGGAGACCACCGGCGGACTGCTTGTGTCTTTACAGTGTACATAGGCCGATGACAAGAGAAAAGACACTCCTAAAGACAGCCCGGAGACCAAAATCCGTGTCGTGTCTTTCTAGTGTAAACATGCCTTTAGGGAGGCGAAGATTTAGTGTAGAAAATTCGAAAGGGCGCGGCATGGTGAGGAAGTGAAATTTACAATTGGTTGGAGGGGGACGTCAGGCTTGTGAATTTTCGGTAATCCATAGAAACCCACCGCAGACCCGTTACGGTAGATTAGTTGCAGGTAAAGTAATCCTAGATCTGGGTAATACTTGAAGATTTCTGCGAGTAGCTTATTTAGCTGTGTCAGGGGTTCGCTTGGTTGGGTGCTTTCCTAGCTGTGTGTATGCGTTCCTTCTAAAAGAGCTGAAATCTTTTGATCGCAGTCCAGGCTGTCCAACACCACTGTCGAATGGCCCTTGTTGGCAAGCAAGATAATACTCTAATTTTGCCAGAGTTCCCGAAACGCCTGGTTCTCCTATGAGCTCAAGTTCTTTTTCTTTTGTAACGGTAACCAACCCGACTTGGCTCCTTCTTCAGGAGAGACTGCGGCTACATTGCAGCAGGATCCTTTTGAAATTACCGTTACAAAGAAAAAAGAACTTAATCGCATAGGAGAACCAGGCACTTCGGAAACTCCGACGGTGGTGTTTAATAGCCAAGACTACGATCAGAAGATTTCAGCTCTTTTAGAAGAGAACGCATACCCGCAGCTAGGAAAGAATGCAACCAAGCAAAGCCGGACACAGCTAAACAAGCTACTCGTGGAAATTTCCAAGAATTACCCAGATCTAAGAACACTTAACCTGCGACTAATCTACTGTAATGGGTCTGCACCAGGTTTCTATGGACTACCGAAAATTCACCAGCCTGACGTCCCCCTCCGACCAATTGCAGACTATTACTTACTCTCCGTGCCGCGCCCTTCCGACTTTTCTACACTGAATTTTCACCCCCTTTATTCGTAAGACACCAACTCATGCCCGTGACTCCAGCCACTTCATGCAGCTAGCGTCAGAGGTGAGCATCGACGATGACGAGAGCCTGGTCTCATTCAATGTCGTCTCATTGTTCACCAATGTGCCAGTGCCTTTAGCTGTGTTCTCTACCCATGCTGCACTTGAAGGTGACGCAAACCTGACTGAAGGACTCCTTTGGCTAATGACGAGCTCTGCCGTATGCTGGAATTCTGCCTGTCCAGTACGTACTTCTCCTACAGAGGAAGAATTTTAAGGCAGAACAGTGGAACTGCGATGGGAGCTTCCATCTCCGTCACAATGGCAAAGCTGACCATGGAGCACATAGAAGAGAAAGCACTCAGCTCCTTCTTGCCGCTACTTAAGCTCTTTCTTCATTATATGGACGATTGTTATTGCGTGATGAAGATGTCTGAAATTGAAAACTTCAGACAGCATCTATATTCCATGCACCCGGCCATAAAATTTACAGCCGAGTGTAGAAGCGACCGCAGCCTGCCCTTTCTTGCTGTCCAGGTGGCAAGGAAGCGCAACAGCTTGAAGTTATCCTTTCACAGGATGCCAACATACACCGGCCGCTACCTTTAATATGATTTATCTCATCCCCCCTGCCAAAAGGCCTCAATTGTGACCACATTAGTCTAAAGAGCCAAGAACATATGCTCCAATGATTCGGAGCAAAAGAAAGAGGTGGCCTGCTAATTGCAGACCACAGAAAAAACGGATACCCGAAAAACTTCATAAGAGCCATCACCTGCCAGGCAGAGCAACAGAGGATTCGAAAACACAAATCGGCATTAATTGGCAGCCCTCTGAAACGCATATCGGTCCCATACGACCAAGCAACCAGCGAGATGTTGGCACGGGTCTTCAAAAAAGAAGGGGTTCACAACATACGTGCCTCCATTGTCGTTTATAAAATTCCAAGCACTGAGTGCCCTTCCTTGTGTATCGGCGAGACAAAAAACCTACTGGAACGACTCAAACAACACGCCAACGACAATCAGAACCTCTAAAAAGAGCGCAGCGCTGTCGCTGTGCATTCCGAGACGTTTCATCACCGGAGAAATTTCGACACAACGACATCCTCGAAAGTGAAACTAACTGCAGGAAAAGGTTACTACTCGAATCGTGGCATATACAGCGAACGGCACAAAACATCAACCGTTCCTCTCGGAACTCTTCCCTTGGTGTATATACACGGATCACGCTCCGCGGCAAAACAAGAGAGAAAGGGGTGTCAATAACCGCCCCCGCGAATGTTTTGAAAACGCCCCTACAACGTAGCCAGAGTCTACCGTGAGAAAGGAGCCAAGTCAGTTTTGAAACGTTGGGTTTACCCATCTTCACATACTTTTTGGTTGGAGTTTAGTATGTATGGACATAAATGTATGGACATAATATTGTCACGGAAAAACACGAATGAAGGGCAGATAGACGTTGACACAGCGATTCTCAGCAGCCGAACAGCAAGATTGCCTTTTTTGTCTTCAATCAGCCAGAGCTCCACTACTTGGTGTCCGCCAAATCCACTTATCGTCGTTTTTGTTCCCCAGTACACACGCGTCAATTGCACCCTTCTTAAAGAGCATCGCCCCGATGCTAGATCAGTAGTAAATTTTTTTTTTTTTTTTCAAGAAATGTGTTGCACAGTCACTACCTGGCATAAGTCTTCATACGTACGATAACTAGTTCAGGGCGGTGCAAGCGAAGCCTTGTACCACCCAAACTGTCGGGAACGACCTTGTAAGTAACATCCCTCAGTCGTCGCAGTACTAGGTATGGCCCAAAGTATCTCTTTAGCAGCTTTACGGAGAGTCTTCGTTTCTGTATGGGCATCCAAACCTACACTCTGTCGCTGGTCTGGTAAACGACTGTTCTACGGCGAGAATCGTAGCGGCTTGCATCGTGCTCTTGCTGCCGCTGAATTTGCAAGTGTGCTAGTTGCCTTGCTTCTTCTGCTCGTTCAGTACACATCTCGGCGTCCGGGTCAATGTCGTCACATTCGTGCGCTAGCGTCCCATCTAACATGGTTCGTACTTCCCGTCCGTGAATAAGCCTGAACGAGGTCATCCGGGTTGTTTCTTGCTTGGCTGTGTTGTATACAAACGTGATATATGGCAAGATATTATTCCAATTTTTGTGTTCAATGTCTACGTACACTGAAAGCATGTCTTCAATTGTTTTGTTAAGACGCTCTGTAAGCTCTTCGTTTGCGGGTGGTAGGCGGTGGTCTTACGATAGGTTGTTCCACTCAGCATGAGGACTTGATCCAAAAGAGCTGCCGTAAATTTGTTTCCCTCTGTCTGTGATTTTGAGGCTTAGTGCACCATGCCTCAGGACAACATTGTCGATGAAAAATCGTGCCACCTCCGCTGCTGTACCTCTCTTGATAGCCTTTCTTTCAGCATAACCTTTCTTTCAGCAGATGCCTTTCTTTCAGCAGGGGATCTGGCGCCGACATGGCTGCTGGTCACTTACGCCTCGTACTTCTTCAGGTTCTGCAGATGGTGTCGACTTTCCACGTATCCGGAGCGGAGCGGCTTTTCGACCACGCAGACGGTGCCGCCTGGGATGTATGCCCTGCCCTGCACTTTTTCACTGAAGCGCACCTTCCTTTGGATATGACGGCGCTACCGTCGCTGTTCGACTGTCGCTACACTGACTGGCAACCTGGCACATCGGAACTCAACGTCACACTACATAAGCTACAGCCCCTGCACACCACCTTGGGATCTGGCGCCGACATGGCTGCTGGTCACTTACGCCTTGTACTTCTTCAGGTTCTGCAGATGGTGTCGACTTTCCACGTATCCGGAGCGGAGCGGCTTTTTGACCACGCAGACGGTGCCGCCTGGGATGTATGCCCTGCCCTGCACTTTTTCACTGAAGCACACCTTCCTTTGGATATGACGGCGCTACCATCGCTGTTCGACTGTCGCTACGCTGACTGGCAACCTGGCACATCGGAACTCAACGTCACACTACATAAGCTACCGCCCCTGCATACCACCTTGGGATCTGGCGCCGACATGGCTGCTGGTCACTTACGCCTCGTACTTCTTCAGGTTGTTTTTTTCTATCGCCCTGTTAACGGTAAACCATTTCGAAAATTGGCGCCGGATCCCAACTCCACCTTGAACTTTTGTACGCGCAGCATTACTTTTGTGCGAACCAAGTGTTTGTTATGTGTACATTATCTCCGAAAACTACTGCAGCTTGCAGGTGATGTAGAACAAAACCCAGGCCCTCTGACTTCTGAGCAAGAACAACAAATGTTCACCGCTGTCATGGCGATTCCCACGGTACTGCAAAAGCAGACGGAAATTCTTGGGGAACTTCGTTCCGTAGCGTCACGGCAAGAGGCACTCGAGCAAAGGTTTTCGCAGATGGAGGACAAATTGAACGTCTTTGAGGACAAATTGCTATCGGTGCTTCCATTAAAAGACAAGGTGATGCAGTTAACTGCGGAGACTGACAATCTTGCTGCCACGTTTTTGAAGCTGCAAGAATTGGAAGATGATATGGAAAATAGATCTCGAAGAAGCAACCTTATCTTTTTTGGCTTTCAAGATGCAGCTGGTGAAAACTGGCAAGATTCGGAGACTAAGGTGATCGCCTTTTGCGAGGAAAAGTTAAAAGTCGCTATTTCGGCTGATGCGTTTGAGAGGGCCCACAGGCTAGGTCGCTTCATGGCAACAAAAAACAGGCCTATAATAGTTCGGTTTCTGTCGTTTAAAGAAAAGCAGCGTGTTTTATCAACTACTTCGAGGTTGAAAGGTACAAGCTTTGCTATTAGCGAGGACTATATCAACAAAGTTCGACAAGAGAGGCGGAAATTAATTCAATTTGCGAAGAATTAGGGAGGGGACTTCAGACTATCGTATAACAAACTAAAGATTGGCAAGGAAACTTTTGTCTATAATGCTGAAACAGACAGCGTGACTAAAACCAAGACATAGCAACTAAAACAGGCCCTCGTAACTTCTAGACAACCATCCAGCCCGGATGACATCGTGTGTATTGTGGTAAATTGTCGTAGCGTAAAAAATAAAATTATAGAACTCGCCGCCCTCATTGAAACGACAAAGCCACATGTAGTACTTGGTTCTGAATCTTGGTTAGACGACACAATAAATGACAACGAAATCTTTCCAACCTGCTACACAGTCTACAGGAAGGACAGAAACGCGCATGGGTGAGGTGTTTTCGTTTTGATTCACAATACTATATCTAGCTTCCTCGTTGACGTTAAAGCTGGCTCAACCGAAATTGTTTGCTGCAAAGTACTCTTGAACAACGGCTCGTCTGTGGCATTCGTTTCCTTCTACAGGTCACCCAGCACGAGAGACCCTCAGCCCCTTTTCAATTTAAGCAATGTGCTGCTGATACTACAAACTACTTATATTGTTTTGGCAGGTGACTTTAATTTACCAGATGTGATATGGCAGCAGCTTACACCAGTGTTAGTCAATTCATCCCTCCTGTACACGACCTTCCGCGAAATGATAAATGCCCATTCGTTACTACAATTTGTGCAAAAACCAACGCGAATTATGGCTAGTAGTGCAAATGTACTTGATTTATTTTTTTGCAATGTGCTTGATCTCGTGTCTTCGATTACCTTGATTCCTGGTATTAGTGATCATGATGTTGTCGTCGCTAAGATGTCCTGTGCCACCAAGAATTGTCATTCTGCGCAGCCTCGCAAGGTCTTTTTTTATGAAAGAGGCGATTACGCAACAATACCATGTGAACTAGACAATTTTTTTCCAGAGTTTAGGGCTCAATGTTCGTGTCTAGACATAAATGCATTGTGGGATCTTTTTAAGACTAAAATACTGTCCTTGACACAAACCTTCATTCCCTCGCATGTCATTACTTCCCAGCGTCGAAACGATAAACCATGGATTACTAAAGAGATTCGTACGATGTTAAACAGGAAAAATAGAGCCTTTCGTAAGCACTGCCACTCGCCGAATCCTACATTGTTCGCAAAGATGAAGGTAATGAGCAAAACGATAGCGAGATTGATGCGCAATGCACATAAAAAGTTTCTTTTCACTCGAGGACACAAAGTGAAAACTAATCCAAAAGAAATGTGGAAATATGTCAAGAGCAAAAAGAACTCTGGTGACGCTATCCCTGACATCATAGATGGAAAAGCCTACGACGCAGATATTTTGGCAAAAGCAGAGGCCTTCAATGCTTATTTTCACTCCGTGTTTTCATGCTCAAAAGCCGCACTTTTGAAATCACATGACGTCAGAGAGCTTACTCAGATGAGGGAAATTGAGCTGTCTGAAGATGGTATCGCATTATTACTACGGAAGATAAACATCCACTCGGCTACCGGTCCTGACTTCATTTCAAACTTTGTCCTAAAAAACTGTGCATTGTCTGTCACCCCTTTCTTAATACTGTTATTTAAGATATCTCTTCAAGTTGGTGCTCTACCTTCGGACTGGAAAACTGCAAATGTTATTCCAATTCACAAAAGTGGTTCAAAAACAAGAACGTGCAACTACAGGCCAATTTCACTCACAAGCGTTGCTTGTAAAACATTAGAACATGTTGTTTATACAAATTTAATGGCACACCTTCAAGAAAATAGCTTCATTATTCCAACGCAACATGGCTTCAGGGCTGGATTTTCTTGCGACACTCAGCTTGTAGAATTTTGCCATGACATCGCAGCATTTATTAACTCAGGTTTGCAAGTTCACTGCATCTTTTTAGACTTTAGGAAAGCTTTCGATACCGTATCTCACACCCTGTTACTACTAAAGTTGTCCTACCTCAACTTGCCGAACACCCTCCTGAAGTGGTTGGAAGCGTACCTGTTAGATAGAAACCAACGCGTGATACTTCATGGTGTCCGCTCTTCTGATGTCTCTGTATTATCTGGAGTGCCACAGGGGTCCGTCTTAGGGCCCCTGCTTTTTCTTATATTTATCAATGACCTTACTGAACACTTGTCTTGCCGTGTGAGGTTGTATGCAGATGATTGCTGTATTTACCGTGAAGTTTCAAGTGAATCAGATAGTCAACTGCTACAGAATGATCTGAACAAAATCATGTCTTGGTGTTCAACTTGGAACATGACACTCAACCTGTCCAAATGCAACCTCTTAAGGTTCACAAACAAAAGACACCCGCTGATGGCAAGCTATGTCATGAATACAACACAGCTGTCCATTGTAACAGAATATAAGTACTTAGGAGTCATTTTTTTCAGCAATTTGACTTGGAATGCCCACATAAACTACATCGTAACAAAGGCCAGCAACACATTAAACTTCTTAAGACGTAACTTTAAACAAGCACCGGCCAGCCTGAAAGAAATCCTGTATATGTCGAATGTACGCCCACTTTTGGAATACACGTGCAGCACGTGGGACCCTTTTACTAAGGTGAACATCGACGCTCTAGAACGCGTGCAGCTGAGAGCGGCCCGTTTCGTCACAGGTGATTACAACTTTTCTAAAAGATCTTTCGAAATCAGGAGTACTTTAGGATGGCCTCTTCTTGAAGACAGGCGCAAATTCCTACGTTTATCTTTGTTTCACAAAATATTCTATGGTTTAACGGGTATTCACAAAGAAAACTACATATCGGAGCCTACGTATATATCTGCTCGTACTGATCACCCCCTTAAAGTGCGCGAGTTCTCTACCAGAATTAACCTTTTTAAATATTCATTTTTTCCGCGATCAATTAAGCAATGGAACACACTACCTCATGAAATTGTAGCAACGTCCAGGGAAACTTTCGCCACTGCGCTGGAACATCATATCTTATCGTAGCCTGAGCACACATTAAGGTTGCTTACACTTTCGTCTCATCTCTCTAGGGATCTACGCTTCAGCTCTTTTTTTTTTTTTCGCCTGCTTTTTATCTGTGTGTGTATATATAATGTCACGGGGTCGTGACGTGGCCAAAGACAGAAAACTTCGTGTTGGGATTTAACTGTTTATTTGGGCGAACCTGTGCCCGGTAAAGGGAAAGTCTAATTACAGCAGCAGTCTTGCACAGATAGCAGTCTCGGACTGATAGCGGCGAACGCAGCGTCGGCCTTCGATCAACAACTGACAAGCGGAGAAGCGCGTCGGCATTTATACCCTTGCCGTCCAATGTTCTAGCGTTATCGCTGGCGGTGGCGTAGGTTCCAGAACAATCTGTACCGTTCGCACAGTGGGCGTGATCTTATCGAAATGATCTACTACAGTCCGGAACCTTCTCGAAACCTGCAGGCGCGGTTTGCGCCGAGAATCGTGTGGTGTTTCGGAACGATAACAAAAAGTTGTGAAATGGAACGTGGCATTGCCCCCCTCTGAAAAAAGGCATCATCCCGATGCTTTAACTAAAGATGAAGGTACAATAATAATGCAAGAAAGTACAATGAATAAATTACAATACAACAATAATACGAAAAACACTGTTTCAGTTTGTTAACGTGCATGAAATGGCTTGAGGCGCGCGACATGGACGACTTCACGTCGCGATCGGCGTCGTTGAGAGTTCGTGATGCTGTCGGGGACAACCTCGTAATCAAGTGGTCCGAGACGTCGAACCACCCTGTACGGCCCGAAGTACCGTCGCAGAAGCTTTTCACTTAGTCCACGTCGGCGTATCGGCGTCCACACCCAAACACGTTCACCGGGCTGGTATTCCACGAAGCGTCGTCGAAGGTTGTAACGGTGGCTGTCGGTCGTCGGTTGATTCTTGATACGGAGACGCGCAAGATGTCGGGCTTCTTCGGCGCGTTGAAGGTACTCGCTCACATCGAGGTTTTCTTCGTCGGTGACGTTGGGTAACATGGCATCGAGCGTTATTGCTGGGCTCCTTCCGTACACCAATTTGTATGGAGATATCTGCGTCGTCTCCTGCACCGCCGTGTTGTATGCGAAGGTCACATACGGAAGAATGGCGTCCCACGTCTTGTGTTCGACATCGACGTACATTGACAGCATGTCGGCGATCGTCTTGTTAAGCCGCTCGGTGAGGCCGTTGGTCTGTGGATGGTACGTTGTCATCCAGCGGTGGTTTGTTTGGCTGTATGCCAAGATCGCTTGAGTTAAGTCGGCAGTGAATGCGGTTCCTCTGTCGGTGATAAGGACCTCCGGGGCGCCGTGACGTAGGACGATATTTTCGACGAAGAACTTAGCTACCTCGGATGCACTGCCTTTTGGCAGGGCTTTTGTCTCGGCGTAGCGGGTGAGGTAGTCGGTAGCTACCACGATCCACTTGTTTCCGAAAGCCGACGTCGGGAACGGCCCCAGTAGGTCCATACCAATCTGCTGGAAAGGTCGGCAAGGTGGATCAATTGGCTGCAGAAGTCCCGCTGGCCTTGTCGGCGGTGTCTTGCGTCGCTGACAGTCCCGGCATGTCCTCACATAACGAGTGACGTCGGTGGTAAGACGTGGCCAGTAGTACCTTTCTTGTATCCTCGCGAGCGTGCGGGAAACACCGAGGTGCCCTGCCGTCGGATCGTCGTGCAGGGCCTGCAGGAGTTCTGGTCGCAGAGCTGAAGGCACCACAAGGAGGTACTTAGTTCGAAGTGGTGAAAAGTTTTTCAATTGTAGAAGACCGTTTCGTAGAAAGAACGACGCAAGTGCGCGCTTGAATACCTTCGGGACTTCGGCGGTCCTGCCTTCGAGGTATTCTATTAGGGCTTTAAGTTCCGGGTCGGCCCGCTGTCGTTCAGCGAGGTCGTCCGTAGTTATCGTTCCCAAGAAGTAGTCGTCATCCGAGTCGTCAGGTAGCGGTTGGTCGACAGGCGCACGAGAGAGACAGTCAGCGTCGGAGTGTTTTTTGCCGGACTTGTAAATGACAGTAATGTCATATTCTTGAAGTCTCAGGCTTCATCGTGCGAGGCGACCTGAAGGGTCCTTCAAGGTGGCTAGCCAACACAAGGCGTGGTGGTCGCTCACAACTTTGAAGGACCTGCCGTAGAGGTAGGGGCGAAATTTCGACGTAGCCCAGATGATAGCAAGGCACTCCTTTTCTGTTGTGGAATAATTTGCTTCTGCTTTGGGTAGCGATCGGCTGGCGTAACTAATAACCCTTTCAAGTCCGTCAGCCCTCTGCACAAGAACAACGCCAAGACCTACGCTGCTTGCGTCAGTATGTATTTCTGTCTCGGCGAATTCGTCGAAATGGGCAAGTAACGGAGGCGTCTGGAGGCGATGTTTAAGCTCCTGGAAAGCGTGTTCCTGTGGCGTTTCCCACTTGAACTCCGAGTCGGCCTTGGTAAGGTTAGTGAGAAGATCGGCGATGCGGGCGAAGTTTTTCACGAACCGCCTATAATAGGCGCACAGGCCCAAAAATCGGCGCACGGCCTTCTTGTCAGTGGGTGGCGGGAAGTCGGCGATGGCGGCTGTTTTCCGTGGATCGGGACGAACTCCAGACTTGCTGATAACGTGCCCCAGAAACAAGAGCTCCTCATACGCAAATCTGCACTTTTCTGGCTTCAGTGTGAGTCCGGACGTCTTGATGGCTTGAAGAACATCTTCAAGGCGCCGAAGATGCTCGTCGAAACTCGAGGAAAACACGACGACGTCGTCCAAGTACACAAGGCAAGTCTGCCACTTCAATCCTGCCAGTACTGTATCCATAACGCGTTGAAAAGTTGCAGGCGCTGAGCAAAGGCCGAAGGGCATCACCTTAAACTCGAAGAGGCCGTCCGGTGTTATAAATGCCGTCTTCTCTCGGTCTCTTTCGTCGACTTCGATTTGCCAATAGCCAGTCTTGAGGTCCATTGACGAGAAGTACTTGGTGTATGGAGCCGATCAAGTGCGTCGTCTATTCGTGGGAGAGGATACACGTCCTTTCTTGTGATTTTGTTCAGGCGGCGATAATCGACGCAGCAACGTAGGGTCCCATCCTTTTTTTTCACTAACACCACGGGGGATGCCCACGGACTCTTGGACGGCTGGATAATCTCATCCCGCAGCATTTCATCAACTTGTCTCTTCATGGCCTCACGTTCTCGCGTCGAAACCCTGTACGGACTCTGACGGAGTGATCTGGCATTTTCTTCGGTTATGATGCGATGTTTCGTGATTGGGGTCTGCCGAATTTTCAATGACGACGAAAAGCAATCTTCGTATTGCAGGAGCAGGGCCTTGAGCTGTTCTTGCTTATCGTTCGGAAGTGTGGGATTGACGTCGAAAGCTATGGGAGGGGCTTGGTTCCTCTGAGCAGGTTCCACAGAATCGGCGAGGGCGAAAGCACTGGTGGCTTCGACAATTTCTTCGATGTATGCGACCGTTGTTCCTTTGTTCACATGTTTGTACTCATTGCTGAAATTCGTGAGCATAACCGTTGCTTTGCCTCCCCGCAGCTCTGCAATTCCTCTTGCGACGCAAATATTTCGGGTGACCAACAGATACTGACTGCCTTCAACGACGCCTTCCAAGTCAGGTGATTTAGGAGCGCCGACTGAAATAATGACGCTTGAGCGAGGCGGAATGGTGACTTGTTCTTCCAGCACATTCAAGGCATGGTGTCCTGACGGCGTGCGCGGCGGTAGTGCTTCTTCTGTGGATAACGTTATCGACGTTGTTTTTAGGTTGATGACAGCACCATGGAGGCATAAGAAGTCCATGCCAAGGATGACATCTCTCGAGCAACGCTGTAAGACTACGAAGTCTGTAGGATAAATATGGCCGTTAATGGTGACTCTCGCTGTGCAGATTTCTGCAGGCGTTGCGAGATGACCTCCGGCTGTGCGGATTTCAGGGCCTTTCCAAGCTGTCCTAACTTTCTTTAACTTTGCGGCGAACGACCCACTGATGACAGAATAGTCGGCTCCAGTATCGACGAGAGCAGTCACACTGTGGTCGTCGATAAGAACGTCGAGGTCGCTAGTTTGCCGTCTCGCATTACAGTTAGGGCGTGGCATCGGGTCACGGCTGCGTCGGCTTGTTCCGCTGCTTCCATGTTGCGTCGTCCGGCCACCTTCGGTAAGTGAGCTTTTGCCTTCAGGGCTTTGCCTGGTTGGTGTTGTGTTCAAAAAGCTCCGTCGCGTCGTCGTCGTCGGAGGATCTTCGGTAGTTCGTCGCACAGCAACCGCACCTCCATCGATTGCTGCCCTTAGTTTCCCGGATACGGGCTAGGAGACCGGCCCCGCGTTGGGCCAGAGTACTGCCGGGGGTGCGGTGACATGCGGCGGCTGGGCGACGGTGAACGGGAAGAACTTCGTGGTGTCCACTGAGTTCCTGCCAGGTAGTCGGCGATGTCACGTGGCCGATCTCCTGGCTGCGGACGCGGTGCATTGACGGCGAAGCCACGCAGTCCCATCTGTCGGTACTGGCAACGGCGGTATGTGTGCCCGGCCTCGCCGCAGCGGTAGCAGAGCGGGCGGTTGTCAGGTGCACGCCAAACGTCCGTTTTCCTCGGAAAACGGACGTTTTCCGACGTCCTACCGGGGAACGGTAGGACGTCGGTTGGGGTGGTGGCGGCGGTGGCGTCTGGCGACGGAAGTGTGACGGGGCGGCGTTTTGGCGTGGACGAGGAGGAGCGTTGTGGCGCACTGCAGCGGCGTAGCTCATAGTTTCTGGCTCGGGCGGCGGTGTTTCGGGAATTCGAAGCGATTGCCGGACTTCTTCTCGCACAATGTTGGCGATCGAATCCACTTGAGGCTGCGCCGAAGGCAACAGTTTGCGCAGCTCTTCCCGCACGATCGCTCGGATCGTTTCACGCAGGTCGTCGGAGTCACTGGCTTGAGCAGCAGCGCATTCTGGAGTCAGACGACGATTATACTGTCTGGTGCGCATGTCCAGCGTTTTTTCGATGGTGGTCGCCTCGGATACAAATTCTTGGACGGTGTTCGGTGGATTCCTTATTAGTCCCGCGAAGAGCTGCTGTTTGACCCCTCGCATGAGGAAACGAACTTTCTTTTCCTCAGGCATGTCTGGGTCAGCGTGACGGAATAGGCGGGTCATCTCCTCTGTGAAAATTCCAACCTTTTCATTTGGTAGCTGAACCCGAGCTCGAGTAGAGCAGCGGCCCTCTCTTTGCGAGCGACGCTTGCAAACGTTTGCAGAAATGCACCGCAGAAGACATCCCACGTTCGGAGCGTGGACTCCCGATTCTCTAGCCAGGACCTTGCGGTGTCTTCCAGGTAGAAGTACACACGACGGAGCTTTTCTTCGTTGTCCCAGTGGTTGAGGGCGGCCACACGGTCGTATGTTTCTAGCCAGGTTTCCGGGTCTTCAAACGATGAGCCATGGAACGTTGGTGGTTCCCTGGGTTGATGAATGACGATCGCGGGCTGGGACGCTCCGGTTGTCATTGTCGCTGCAGTCGAGGTCATGGTCTTGGTCTTCCGCGCCTTGTCTTGTAGAAGGCCGTACTCCAGTGGGAGACCTTGCTGTTGGCGGCTCGTTCGCTGCTCTTGGTTGGCGTCGGTGTCTTCTCCGCAACGGGGGCTGGGTTCACGGCTTGACGGGGGCGTCCGGTACATGAACGAAGCAGCACCTCCACCAGATGTCACGGGGTCGTGACGTGGCCAAAGACAGAGAACTTCGTGTTGGGATTTAACTGTTTATTTGGGCGAACCTGTGCCCGGTAAAGGGAAAGTCTAATTACAGCAGCAGTCTTGCACAGATAGCAGTCTCGGACTGATAGCGGCGAACGCAGCGTCGGCCTTCGATCAACAACTGACAAGCGGAGAAGCGCGTCGGCATTTATACCCTTGCCGTCTAATGTTCTAGCGTTATCGCTGGCGGTGGCGTAGGTTCCAGAACAATCTGTACCGTTCGCACAGTGGGCGTGATCTTATCGAAATGATCTACTACAGTCCGGAACCTTCTCGAAACCTGCAGGCGCGGTTTGCGCCGAGAATCGTGTGATGTTTCGGAACGATAACAAAAACTTGTGAAATGAAACGTGGCAATATGTATGTATATATGTGTGTGTGCGTATGCATTTTATATATATGTATATATATTTTTTTTTGCTTCTCTACCTTCACACACGTCAATGTTTATTACGTGTCACCATTGGATGCTTTATTATGTATCTGTATTTCTTTTATGTTCCAGTCGGTGTTAATTGACTGTCGCCTTTCTGCATTTTGAAATCGTTATCTCCCCCCTACACTAATACCCCTAGCGGGCGCTGTAGGTACTGTAAATAAATAAATAAATAAATAATAACGGCTAAGGTAATCAGTGGCGGCAATAACCGAGCTGTTCCCGGCAGTAGAAGTAGGAAGTGGGCTCAAACTGTTCATGCCAATCTGGTCAAATGGTGTTCTTGGGGCCTACACGGGCTGCAGGAGGCCAGCTGGTTTAGTCGGCGGTGACTTCCGTCACTGGCAGCCGAGGCAAGTACGAACATGGTGCTTTACGGTTATGGTCAGTCTTGGCCCGTTTTAGCGTTTCCGTACTCTGGCCAATGCTCTCGTGTAACCTAAGTGGCCTGAAGTCACCTCGTTGTGGCATGCTTGAGTACTTCAGAGCGAAGGGCTGCTGGGATGACGAGCAAATACACGAATCCTGTCGAACAGAAGTTTCTTTTGTATAATACTCCACCTTGTAAGCAAAATGATGACAGCGCTCTTACGAAAACAGTTGGAGCCTTCTGAGATCTTCCGCCCAGGTAATTAATTAGGGCTAGTAACTCAGGGTCGCCACGTTGTTGCTGCACAATGGCGGTCGTGTCGAGGACACCGAGGAATGCTGTTTCCTCCTCATTGGATAGAGTTGCCGATTCAATGGGTGAGCAGGATAGATAGTCAGCGTCCATGTGGCGGTTCCCTGACTTGTGTATGACCGTCATGTCGTACTCTTGCAGCCTGAGACTCCGACGCGCTAATCCCCCAGTAGGATCTTTAAGATTCGTCAACCAACACAGTGAATGGTGGTCGCTGATGGCTTTGAAAGGGCGGGCGTATAAATACAGGCAAAATTTTGTGACCGCCCATACTACGGTGAGGCATTCTTTCTCAGTCGTGGAGTAATTAGTCTCGGCGCGTGTTAGTGCGCAACTTGCATAGACGATTACTCTTTGTGTGCCTTCTTGCAGCTGCACAAGCACAGCTCCCAGACCAACATTGCTGGTGTGAAGAAGAAGATGTGCCTGCAGCAAGCAGCATCACCAATGCCCGTCTCTCTCGGCTCGTGCTTCGGTTCGTTGCTGTGCCGATCGCTGGACGGTTCTTCACGCTGTCTCATCGCTGTTTTTAACGGCTAATAAACCTCCTCACATTTGGTGGAAGGTGCTGTTAATCCCCGTTTCTACACCCTGGAGCTGGGAAGCCCCACGCTACCACCTGTCATGACTGACAACACCACTACATCGACGCCTTCGCCCCAGTTCAACTTCCCTGGCCATCCTAGGCTACGGGAGCCGAAGGTCTTCAGCGGTGCGGATGAGACCAACGTCGAAGACTGGCTCGAGCACTACGAACTGGTGAGCGCCAACAATAAGTGGGATGAGGTCGACAAGCTGGGCCACTTCATATTTTATCTCACTGGCCTCGCCGAATTGTGGTTTAACAACCACAAACACAACATCCCCACATGGAGCGTCTTCAAGACATCATTTGCTGAAGTATTCGGACGGCCGGCTGTCCGCAAGCAGCGGGCAGAACAGCGCTTGCGCGTCCGCTCTCAGCAGACTGGCGAGACCTTTACCAGCTATATTGAGGACGTCGTCGACCTTTGTCGACGTGCAAATGACACCATGCCCGAATCTGACAAGGTCAAACACATCCTGAAGGGCATCGACAACGGCGCATTTCAAATGCTCTTGGCAAGAAATCCGAGCACAGTTTCCGAAGTCGTCAGCTTGTGTCAGAGCTACGACGAGTTGAAGAAGCAACGTACTCTGACTCGGCAGCCTGAGCATGATGGTGAGTCACTGTCCAGCTTTGACACCCTGCCTGACAATTCACCCTTGCTTCAACAAGTTCGAGCCTTCGTCCGTGAGGAAGTCGCCCGCCAACTTTCCCTAGTGCCCTTCACTCACCAGACCACCACCCGTCTACCTGCCCCACTTCGCACTGCTATTTCGAAAGAGGCTGCCCAAGCTGTTCCTCTTGCGCACCGCGAGCCGCCTCTATCCAGCTGTGTTCACACTGCCAGCGTGTCGCGCAGTCGGTAGGCCCTCCTGTCCCCTATCGCCAGCCGTGCAGCCTGTGGCCGCACCCCTAACGTATGCAGCGCAGCCGGTGGCTCCTCCTGTCGTCTGTTCGCAAGTGATGCAGCCTGTAGCAGCGCCGTTCACATATGCAGACGCTGTGCGTAGACTTCCGCAACCACCCTACACCTCGCGACCAATGCCCGCACACCCAGCTGCTCATACTGCACCTTGGGCGGCATCACCAGTCGGCAATCCTTGGAGGACGCCCGATAACCGACCGATATGCTACGCCTCCTTCACTCCCGGACACGTTGCCCGCTACTGCCGCCGTCGACCTCAGACGTTCGGCGACTATCTCCGATCGTCGCAACCCGGCAGCCAACCCTTCGCGCAATATGGACCGGTCTCGTCACCTCGCTGTGCCCCTCTGAACGACCCCGACTTCGTGACGCCGCGTGCACCCTCTCCTCGTCGGCGTGCCCTCCCCCATGCGTCGCCGACCCAGACCTTCTGACCAGGAAAACTAAACACCGCAGTTCAAGAGTCAAGAACTGCACCATTTTCGAACTGTCTAAGCCCTCGCCCCTCTCCTGCTAAGGTGGTTGCAGTAACTGTTGAAGGTTATTGTACTTTCGCCCTTGTAGACACCGGCGCCGCTGTTTCTGTTATTGCCGGTAATGTCTGCCGTGTATTACATAAAGTCACGACGCCGCTTTCGGGACTGTCACCCCACACCGCAAGTGCACAGCAAGTAACGCCTCTCGCAGCCTGCACTGCAAGAGTGTCCATCGAAGGCATTGTTTACATTATGGAGTTTATAGTCCTCGCTGTCTGTTCGCATGATGTCATCCTCGGATGGGATTTCCGATCCCGCGATAATGCCGTCATCGACTGCGCATGCGCTGAAGTTGAGTTTTCACCCTTTTGTGATGTCCCATTACTTGACGCTCTTCGTCAGCCGCCGAAGTTGTTCATGCGTGAAGATACCGATATTCCACCTGAAAATTTCGCACTTGTTCCAGTTTTATGCAACGCCTACACCCACGCTACAGTCTTTTTTTATGCCTTCTGATATCTTCACGAGTCGTCGAGCTCTGCCGCTGCCTTTCACAACGATTGACTTTGCCACCGGAAGAAGCAATATGTTCATACTCAACCCGCTTTCCACACCGGTCACTTTGCTTGCGGGGGAATGTCTCGGCCACATGCAGGATCTCCACCCTTCGTCTTTGGTTGATGTCCTGGATGACTACTGCGACCACCCGAAATCACTGTCGGCCCTCGGGGAGTCGTCCAAGGATACGTTTTCGAGCACCATCGCCGACACCCTCACTCCCACCGAACATGCCGACCTGCTTGATCTTCTGCATGAGTTCCGGAATTCTTTCGATGTGTCGCAACTTCAACTAGGCCGCACGTCGCAAGTCAAGCATCATGTTGACACCGGCCTACACCAGCCACTGCGTCAAAGACCATACCGTGTCTCCACTGAAGAGCGCCGCGTCATCAACGATCAAGTCGAAGATATGCCTCGAAGAGACGTCATTCGACCATCTCACAGTCCCTGGGCGTCTCCTGTCGTCCTGGTGCGTAAGAAAGACGGATCTATCCGATTTTGCGTGGACTATCGTCGTTTGAATAAGATAACCCGCAAGGACGTATATCCTTTGCCGCGCATTGATGACGCCATTGACACCCTTCACAGAGCGGAATTCTTCTTGTCGCTAGATTTGCAGTCTGGCTACTGGAAAGTCCCAATGGCTGAAGCCGATCGCCAAAAAACTGTATTTATTACACCTGACGGACTATACAAGTTTAACGTCATGCCCTTTGGGCTTTGTAACGCACCCACCACGTTTGGAGATCTTATGGATAATACGCTACGTGGCCTCAAGCGGAAAATGTGCCTCTGCTACCTCGACGATGTCGTGGTTTTCTCGCACTACTTTCCTACGCACCTCCTTCGCCTCAGGCATGTTTTGGCTTGTCTGACCAACGCTGGCCTGCAGCTTAACCTGAAAAAAAGCCGCTTCGCTGCACGCGAGCTCGTCATCCTAGGCTACATCGTGTCAAAGCACGGCATATTACCTGACCCAGCAAAACTTCGAGCAGTCGTAGAATTTCCCAAGCCGACGACCATGAAGGGACTCCGCAGATTTGTAGGCCTATGCTCATATTTCCGACGCTTTGTTTGCAATTTCGCATCCATCATGTCACCATTAACCAAGCTTCTTCGCGGTGACGTGAACCTCTCCTGGTCACCTGCATGTGACGTTGCCTTCACTACTCTGCGCCGTCTGCTCACCTCCCCACCTATTCTTCGCCACTTCGACCCGACGGCTCCTATCGAAGTGCACACCGACGCCAGCGGCGTCGGGCAAGGCGCTGTCCTCGCTCAACGAAAGCCCGGCTATTCAGAATACGTTGTAGCCTACGCTAGCCGCACTCTGACGAAAGCCGAAAATAATTACAGCGTGATAGAGAAAGAGTGTTTGGCTCTGGTGTGGGCGCTTGGAAAGTTCCGACCGTACTTATACGGCCGCCCATACGATCTAGTAACTGATCACCACGCGCTTTGCTGGCTCTCCATGCTGAAAGACCCTTCTGAGCGCCTTGCGCGATGGGCGCTCCGCTCTCCACGACATTCGACATTCACGCATCGGCACCTAACGTAGCATCAATTTTCCGTAAACACCACAACATACTTATGCAGAGCGAACGCCTTGCAAAAGCGTTTCCAGAACCACTACGTGTTGTGTACAGACGAGGCAGAAATTTGCGAGATTTATTAACTTCCTCTAAAACCAGACAGAGCAATAACGACCAGGCGCTTGGTTGCCGTCCTTGTAAAAAGCCCCGCTGTAAAGTGTGTGCACACATGACGACAACAACACTGGCAGCCAGTACTGCGACGAACTTCAAGTTCAAAATTGAGGGCAGTTTTACTTGTGATACTGCAAATGTCGTATATTTGCTAGAATGCTCAATCTGTCATGTACAATACATAGGTCATACTGAAACTGCTTTTCGATACCGTTTCAATAATCATAAAGCTCATGTGCATGCCCTTCCTAACTTACCGATTTCAAGGCATGTCACCGAGGCAGGTCATTCATTCAGTAACATGATAGCTACAATACTGGAATCGGGTTTTAAATCACACCATGAACGCGAAGTAAAAGAGTCATTTTTAATTCATAAATTCAAAACACTATCTGCCGGCATGAACGGGAGCCCGGGTACGCTTACTTGCATATTGCCTTAGTAAATCGCTTTCTTTTTTTTTTTTTTTTACTGACAAGTGTATATTCTTCGCACGATGTTGGCCTATTGTCAAATATTACCTACATAATGTAGGTGGCCTTTGTCGCTTCACCATTTACTCGCATTCATTTTGCTCTGCCTGCTTTGTGATTTTGTTTATCTCTCTAAACTTCTTTTTCTTTTTTAAAGGCTTACTGAATGTTTTTAGGCTGTGTTTATTCCGCAGAACGTATGACCAAGTGAGCTACTGCGTGCGCAGTTTGTTATTTTGCTGACCTGTTTCATTCCACACAAGTTGTAGGGTATTTAATACGTGCCAATTCACTATTGTATAATGATACGCGTTTTCAGCTGTAGATACACTATAGCCACGTACCTTTGGCGATATATAATCTTGTTTCCTATACTACTGATAATGACTTAGCCGTGTGATACGCAAAGAAGCGGCTTATATATGTGCCCTGTGTAACCATTCACTCCGACGAAGGCTGGCCCACCTGCCGAAACGTTAGTAAAACTAGTGTTTTTTCGCACGTTTGTCGACCTCTTTTTATACTGCATTTTCCACCGGATCCATTGAATATCACCCCACCATATATATATATATATATATATATATATATATATATATATGACGCTATGATGACTGGGTGACGTGGCCTGGCTCATACGCCATGTTTATTCCATTCTGCACTTCTTCCTTCTCTGCCTCTACCAACCATCGCTTCATACATCACACGATCCCCCTCCCCCCAAAAGAAGGCATGAATTATGAACAAGAAAAAGTAAACTAGGAGAGGTTGAAAAGCCATAAAAGTCAAAAATTCACAATTGGTTCTATGCTCAGGGGGAGTTCCGTAAACTTTCAAAAACTTCAGGGGAAAGTGCAGCAGTCCGGTTAACGAAGGATTTCTGGTGGGCGAGGCTGGTGGTTGCGTCCTGGATAACACAAAAATGCTTTGGAAGTGAAAACAGATGAAAATACATCCGGTATTCTTGCAAAGAACGAACGAGGTTGGAACACTTTGCAGGATTGAATGTTTCGTAGGAGTCGCATTTTTTGTCGTGGGTCATACAAACGCCATGCATGCAATTTGCACATTGATCGTGGCTGATTAGGCGCTGCTTGTGTTCCTGCAGAGCACAAGCAATTGTTTTGTGGCTTTTGGGAGCTTTCTATGGTGATGACGCAGATGTTCAGACCGAAGGCGCAATCTTGAACGCTGGTGCGGAAAAGTTCCTTGGCTTTCCTTTCTGCGAAAATAGCTCAGATGCGGAATCAGTCTTTTCTTTAGTGTATGTTGATCACGACACTCTTTAGGCTGCAAGTATCCTCTCGATGTAGTTTTAGTTGTTCGTTGCCGATGTTGGTGTGGGCGTTTTAGCTGTTGGGGTTTCTCTTGTTGCTTTCGTTGGCATTGCTGATGTTGCACTGTCTGACGAGGTGGACTTCCTTTGGAACCATGAGCCCGCTTTTCTTTGTAGGTTGACGTGACCAGCAAATAGTTGATACATGGGCGTCGCGATTTGTGTCAGGCAATGAAGATAGTGCGCTAGAATTGCCAGAAAAATCTGCTGAGGCTCTTGCAACGCCATTCTTGATGGTTGTTTCTGGCACAGGGCAGTGCTTGAGAGTTTATCTTTCCGAGCCTCCTGTGTGGGTTGCGCTCTCAGGTGGCTGGAAATTCGACAGTGACACTGCGAAATAATCGGTTTGGTGATATTTTAATTGGGAATGACTGTCTTTCTGTGGAACGAACGATGCCAGCTCTTCTGGCGCATGAAATTGAACAGTAGGTGACGGGCTTGACTGAGTGTGCTCGGAGCTTCCTCGCTCTATTCCGACCGTAGTGAATGCGTGAGACGCGAGGTGGGCGTTGTGAGTGACCTAAGGGCCAATCAACGGAAAAGTAGAAGGTGGACGAAGTGCGTGAGACGGAAAGTACTGTGCACAGGGTGGCTCCCTAATGTGAGTGCTACGGTGCAGTGATGACGTAAAAGTTGGTTTTCGATCGGGCAGTTGCAAAACGCGGTGCGGTTGAGGGTACACTCTTCCTGCAAACAGATCTGGCTGCCTTTCAGTGAGAGGGTGCTTTCATTGCTCTTGTTGCAAAGGCCGATTCATTTTTGGTGTCCCAATGCGTGAGCAGTGCTTTTGACTGCAGCGACCGAGCGCGGTTGTCTGTGGATGGTCGGTTATAAGTGAATCTTCATCGTAGTCATCATCGTCTTCTTTAAACCAAATGATCATTTCTTGTTTTATCTTTTCCCATGACTCATCAATTTGAAATCTGTGGGTGAGGTATAAATTGAAGGCCTCACCGGAGACGCAGTCGGTAAAGTTGATGATCATCTCCCGTTCCGACCATGATGCAGCGGTTGCGTGGAGCTCGAACAGGTCGAACCAGTCCTGTACAGGTCCATTGTCTGCTGCTCCGGTGTACTTGGGGATGGGAAGGTCGGTTGATGGTTCTGCCTTGATGCCGGTAACTGCTTGCGCCAAGGTCACCTCTTCTGTGGTCGATATTCAGTTGAGGCGTATCGCTGCTGGCTTCGTGAGTGATGTGTGGCTGATGAGCGGCGGCCAGGTCTTCATCCTGTCGACTAGTGTGACGCTATGATGACTGGGTAATGTGGCCTGGCTCATTCGCCATGTTTATTCCATTCTGCACTTCTTCCTTCTCTGTCTCTACCAACCATCGCTTTATAATTCACACACACACACACACACGCACACGCACACACACACACACACACACACACACACATATATATATATATTATAATGAGATCTAACAGACAGTAATGCCAAGGAATGTACAGGGGAAGTTATTAGAACCAATGGAATGTAAATCAGAAGAAAGAAAAGTGGATGAAAAAATAACCAGCCGTGAGCAGGAATCGAACCTACGACCTTCGAATAACGCGTTATAAAGCTACCTTGTTACCTTTATAGATATCCTTTAAAAGATTAGTGACTACATGTTCCACGCCTAGTGTGTCCAGTATTCCCCACAAACCACGCTATCGTGCCCTCCCTTGATATCCAAAAATGCTAGCCACAGGGGCCTGTGTTCTTTTTCTGCTATTTTGATGCACTGCGTCAGTGAGAACAGATTGTCTTCCAACCTCCTGTGTTTCCGAAACCCATTCTGCAGTTCCCCCAGCACCCCCTCATCCTCTATCCACGCCTGCAGTCTTTCCTTTATAATCTGCATCGCCAGCCTGTAGACCACTGATGTCACTGTTATAGGACGGTAGTTGTTTATGTCAGCTTTGTCCCCCTTTCCTTTATAGATCATGCTCATCCTGCTAAGTTTCCATCCATCGGGAACTTCACCATCGATTATTATTGTACTCACTGCCTCTCTCAGAGCCTGCTTAGACTTCGGACCTAATGTCTTTATCAGCCTAATTGGAATGCCATCTGGGCCTGTTGATGTACTACTAGAAACCCTTTTCTCAGCCCTTTCCCACTCTTGTTGTGAAAATGGAGCCATTGCACCACTTGATTCGTCTTTGTCTATTGTGGTGCATAAAGTACTTCTTTGTTGAAAATTTTCTGTCACCCTTGTTCTTATATATTCAATAGCTTCGTCCCCTTCTAGCCTAGCACCTTGAACTATGGTTAAAAGCCTCTGCTTTAGGCTTGTCTTATTTCTTAGGGAGTTTAGATGGTTCCAAAATTTCGCAGCTGCCTTTCTCTCTTTTTTATGTACTTTTGCCAGCCACTGGGCCCCCTTTCTTCTAATCTTTTCATTGATCAGGAGGGATGCGTCCCTTCTAGAGCTTGGAAAGATTTCCCATTTTCTTTCAACATCATTTGTCGCTTCACCCCAATGTTCTTGTCTTTTCTGTATGGTTCAACCCTTGAATCGTCCAGAATTGCCACAGGCGTGTAAGGGATATGCTCCGGTATCGGTGTACTCCAGTTTCACTGAAATCGGACCATTTTTCTTGTTTTTACGGCCACTTCTTCGTTCGCTTATGTGGAGCCTTCGCTACCTCTAGCGTCCAGTAGAGGAGCGGCGGCGACGACGCCGGGAGACGCTCGCCCGAAGACGACAACCACGGCGTTGCCGCGGTTGCTGACGGCTATCGACTGGACTGGGGAGTCGCAAACAGCGTCCGTACGACAATCCGAACCAGGTTTGGTTGAAGAAGTCATGGACTTTGCCGCGCAAAACCGGGATGAAGCAGCACTGCCTGGGAACTGCAACGCGGCGTCCACGCACGCCACCGCAGATTTTTCCGCCCCAACGGAGACCGACCGCACAGAGGAGGGATGGCAAATATCCCAATCGCTCAGAGCGAAGAAGAAACAGGCGAAGGAGCGGAAATTTCAACAAGGAGGGGACTTCTCCGCAGGCAGCAGACCTACGACGGACAACCAGCCAAAGCGCCAGGGTCGACCTACAAGACGGAGGCCCCCAGCACTACCCAAGGACGATCTGAAAGTAGTCTTCCGACCTCACCAGGGACTGCCTCTGAGGAATGTGACCACCCAAGTGATCTCCGACGCTATAGTGGAGGCTTGCCAAGGAAAAGTCAGGTGGGATCAGTTTATTCTCCGCATCCGACCGGGGTCCAACATTGCGCTAGCGTGGACTCCAGACACGACCGTCGCGATGGGGATGAGAGGCGTCACGTCTTTGAATATCATCGGAAGACCACACCCAGTCAACGTCTACGTTACGGCAGGTGAAAGAACCAAAAAAGGTGTTATTCACGGTATAGAGCCGCACACCCCGTCTGAGACCATCAAAGCGAGCATCCGTTTTCGCACCCAGAGCGTGACGCTGGTCGACGCTCGGATGTTGGGAGACTCTCAGAGTGCCGTCTTGACTTTCTTCGGGGACATTCTACCAAGATATGTTTACTACAGAGGAGGTGAGAAGGAGTGTATTCCTTTTCGTAACACCGTCCAATTCTGCCGAGCGTGTGGGGCGGTTGGCCACCGCACCGACGTGTGTTCCCAGCCAGACTCACCCGTGTGCCATACCTGTGGAATGCGCAACCCCCGAAGTAAACCATAATTGCACTCCGACATGCGCAATTTGCACGGGAAACCATATCACTGGAGACCGCAGTTGTCTGAAACGCCTCAAGCCTATTCGCAAGCAAGCAGCGAAACCACCCAAAAAACCACACAAGCCAGCCCCTCGCTGGTTTCAGTCGGAGGAAGAGGAATCAGAATGGGAGTACGGACAAGGCGGGACCCGAAAGAGCCGTTCCAGAACCCGCACGCCGTCGAAAAACCGTGCCGTGGAGACAGGACAACCAGGACAGTGGCATCCAAAGTCGACTTCGACGCCGAGAGCAATCTCCCAGGACAATCTGAACGCGCAAGCCCTTCCGAGAAGCAAGCCACCGGGGGCATGTCCTGCACATAGCAACCCACAGGCGGACGCGGTAAGCTATGCGCAAGCCGTATCTCCCACTACCAAAAATAAACCCGTTACACCAACGATCACAGAACACCCAGAATACAAGCGGGTAGTAGCTGAAAACAGACAACTTAGAACAGAACTACAGGAGGTTAAGTCTCGAATGGCGCGCCTGGAGTCACTACTAAACCAGTCGAGCAACACACAAAGCCCGGCGAGCACACCTGTTGTCTCGCAGCCAGTTGCGCAGCCCGTGGAAACGCAACCACCACAAACACCGCCGATAGCGTTCCTAGTTCAACAAATTCAACTTGTTTTTGCCAAACTAGGCCAGATGGAACGCACCATAAGCGACTTGAGTCAGGCGCAGAATCCTCGCAAGAGATCTTGTCAGAGCCCGGGTGCCCCCACCAGACAACCTAAAGAAAGTGGAATAACAGATTCCGAGAATACCAATCATGGCTAGACACCGTAACAATAAAAAGACCGAGCAAACGGAAATATGGCAGTGGAACTGCTGCTCATTGAGAACAAAACTTGAAAATTTCAAACAATTTATTGGAGCATCTCCAATCCCTCCTGATATAATCTGCCTTCAGGAAGTAGGCAAATTTCAGATAAATCTGAGAGGGTACATAAGACATGTTAACCCAAAGTACCCACAAGTGGCGACATTTACCAAAAAAGATATCGCATTGAGTGTCAGCTACGTGAGCAATGAGGCAGTGCAACACCAGATAATAACAGTGTGGCCCAAAAAACGTGGAGGACCAAAAACAGTGGGGGTCAATATATATAGCCCACCTAAGGAGAGACGAGCCGACTTTGAGAACATTATAGCACATGCGATGGGTTTATTGAAAGAGAAAGACAGGTTAGTTATCATGGGGGATTTTAATGCGCCACACAAAAATTGGGGATATAAGCAGGACAGCCCTAAGGGCAAACTCCTTGTAGACTTTGTTGAACGGTATGATCTCTGCCAACTTACACAACCAGACCTACCGACACGGGTCGGGAATAGCTTAACAAAAGACACGTCACCGGACTTAACGTTTACAAATTCTGAAGGAAACGTCTCATGGGCGCACCTCGGAGAAAACTTGGGAAGCGACCACTACATTCTCGGAATAACTATTAATGCCGCCACGACAAGAAGAATGGGGAAAGCGACAATATCTGATTGGAACAAATTTAGGGAGAACGTAGGAGACCAAGGGGAAATAATAGATCTAGGTAACTGGGTGACACAGATAAAGGAGGCACACAGGAAAGTGACAAAGGAAATAGAAACAAGCGTGGAAATCCCAGCAGTTGACAAGCACCTGCTACATTTGTGGGACGCGCGGAGAAGCCTCACAAAGCGATGGCGGAAGCAAAAGCTTAATCGCAAATTGAAGATAAGGATAGCTCAGTTGTCACAGGAAGCCAATGACTACGCACGTCAACTAAATAACAGTAACTGGAGGCAATTTAGTAACTCACTTAAAGGGACGTTAGGAACCAAAAAGACCTGGCACATCCTGAGGAGTATGATCGATCCAGGGGCAACAAAAACAATGACGAACAGGGCTTTAAGAATTCTGGAGAATGAATTTAAAGGTAACGATGACGCACTTATCTACGAAGTCAAGAAATTATATGTCGGACAAGACGCATGTGAAGTGGTACATGGCAAATATGCAGGAAAAGAACAACCAGAGTTAGACGCTCCCATAACATTTGAAGAGGTTTATGCGGCGGCCCAGTCTTTCAAAAAGAATACCGCCCCAGGAAGAGACAAAATAACAAACTCTATGCTTAAAAATTTGAGTGATGCGGCCCTTCGACGAATCACGGATTTCTTTAATGAAAAGGTATGGGTAGATGGAGGAAACCTTCCAGTAGACTGGAAGGACTCAAACATCATGTTAATACCAAAACCAGGGAAACCAAGAGATATTAAGAACCTCCGACCAATCTCCCTTACCTCATGCTTGGGTAAGCTTTTTGAAAAAACAATATTGACTAGATTGACAGACTATGTAGAGAGAGAGGGTCTGCTACCGGTGAATATGTTCGGTTTCCGACCACATGTATCAGCCCAGGATGTTTTCCTGCTGTTGCAAAATGACGTCATGAACCCAAACAGAGGTTCAAGCGACGAATTCGTACTAGCACTAGATATCAAGAAAGCATTGGATACAATATCACACAAGGTGATAATGGAAGGCCTCGAATCGATTAACTGCGGCCAACGAATATATGAGTATGTCCGGTCATTTCTGACAAGCAGGAAAGCTACCATTTCTTTAGGCTCGGTTACATCTGAAACCTTCGACTACCCAAATAGAGGCACCCCCCAGGGAGCCATGCTATCCCCGATACTATTTAATATCGGCCTGAGAAAGCTCGCATGTGAGCTGGAAAATATAAAGGTCTAGGAGCAGCTCTTTACGCAGACGATGTCACCTTATGGACAAAGGGTGGCTCTTATGCGGACAAAGAAAACGCCCTCCAGGAGGCAGTAGATAAAATACAAGCTTTCGTGACAGCTGCAGGAATGCAATGCTCGCCGGAAAAAACTGAAATGGTTAGAATTAGGGCAAGATACGCAATGAAAAAGGACTTAATACCGGTAGCAGTACTGCTGGATGGGAGACAAATCGGGGAGGCAGATGTAATACGCGTGCTTGGCATGTGGATACAAGGAAATTCGGGAACGTCACACACACTACAAAGGCTACGGGGAACCACGGCGAATGTGGCCCGGATGATCAGGCGGATAGCAAATAGCGAAATGGGACTAGAGGAGAAAGAAACCATTGCACTCGTTCATGCATTTGTGATCAGCCGAGTTACGTATGCGCTACCGTACCAGACAATGACAAACCAGGAGACAAAGCAAATAAACACAATAATAAGGAAAGCATTCAAAGCAGCATTGGGGATTCCGGAAAATGCCAAAACCGAGAGGGTAGAGAAATTGGGCATATACAATACCTTTGAGGAGTATGCGAATGCAGTGCTTTTATCTCAAAAGGAAAGGCTCAATTCAAGCTATCATGGGAGAAGAATTCTGGAAAAGATGGGATATACATTGCGACCGTTATATTGTGACGAGGAAACGGTGCTAATAGATGCGGAAAAACGCACACATTTAACTGTAGCGCCTATTCCCAGAAATATGCATCCGACGTATCACGCAGGAAGGAGGAAAGCGAGAGCAGACTTCTTACGCAAAGCATTTCAGAATAGCTCAGAAGCCGTCTTTACAGACGTAAGTAAAGCGAGCAGAGGGTCACATGTAGTGGCAATTGTAGCACAAAATCACACCACAATGGCGTCGGTTAAAACTTGTTCCACACGAGTGGCAGAGGCGGCAGCAATAGCCATAGCCATATCCAACGCAGAAATCAGGGGAGAATCAGTGGTTGTGCTCTCCGATTCACAAGCGGCATGCCGAATGTTTCTCCGAGGAACGCTACCTAAAATAGTGTATAAATTTTTAAATAAACCCATAACAGGAGACCATCACATTATATGGTGTCCTGCTCACGAAGGTTTGGAGGGGAACGTCGTGGCAGACCGTATAGCTCAAGGCATCACCAACCGAGCGACAGCAGGCCACGACGTTGAACCTCTTTCCAATTCGCGTGACATCCTCCTCCAACAAAGGAAGCAATGAAAGGAATATAGGCTTCCACATAAGGACTTGGATAGCCAGCAAAGCAGGGATTGGAGACGCATACAAACCAATAGCTTTCCCAATTTGTACCATCTAAGTAGAATATATCCCGCATAAAGACACCTGTCCGTGGTGTTCACAAGTACCAACACTCAGCCACATAACATGGGAGTGCACCCAGAGGCCCACACACATCGACAGCCCACACATCACGAAGCAACCACACATGTTTCACAGGCAGTGGGAGGCATGGCTTGCGGACGAGGGCAAGCAGAGCCAAATAGCTTTGCTTGACCAGGTCCAGCGAGCCGCTCGTGCCAGCGGAGCCCTGGACTGAGGGCCCGACCAAACTGCCTGCATTTCAAATTTTTTTTTTTCTCTCTCTGAATAAAGTTTCCTCCTCCTCCTCACCCCAATGCTTAGCATGTTTGTGTTCCCTAGAGGCTTCCTGACGTTTTGCTATGGCTTTCTTAACTTCCTCATCCCACTGACTCTTGGGTTTGTGTCTTCTTTCTTGGAATGACTTTTCACGTGCCTTAGCAAGCTCTAGCTAAACAGTCTAATTAGATTCCTGTATGTCCACACTGTTTTATTATCCTCACTGATTACTTTCTCAATTTGTTTAGTAGCTATTTCTATTTGCCTTTCTGAATAAAAATTTTCCTGTAGTTGCTCATCTTGCCTCTTTCCCACTTTCACTGCTCTTCCAAAACTTAGCTTGATACGTTTGTGATCACTGCCCAGACTTCTCGAGCCACTTTCATGTATGTGCATTCCCCTGAGCTTATCATACAACCTATGTGACATCAGTGCCTAATCCATCGTCGACCGCAGCCTTCCTACCTCCCAAGTTATTTGCATTTCACACTTCTCTGTTGGAAATGATCAAATCATGCCTTTCACACATATCCATAATCATTTTGCTTCTTGGGTTGGTATACCCATCTATATCTTCTATGTGCACATTCATATCTCCTAGTATAATTATCTCGCACTCTCCTCCTATTCCTTAATGTCCTTTGATATAAACTCTACCATTGCCTGGTTTTCCTCTCTGGCCTTTGCTCCCGTCCACAAGTACACGAAACAAAGGAGTGTCATCTGCCCAGCTACTGTTCTTCTTAACCTAAATGTTCTATACATCCCTGCTTGACTCTTTGCCAACCCATACTATTATGTATAAATGCACCAATTCCACCCCCCTTTTAACTACCTTCTATTCTATAGCAATATTCCCCTACAAAGTCAGGATTGAAAGGTGGTTGGTCCATGTCCCGATGATTTGTCTCCACAACCCCATATACCATCAGATCTTCCTGCCTTAACTGCTCTTCTAGCTCTTCCCACTTTAACCTATTCCTGCCACCCTGCATGTTAATACAGCCTATGTCTGACTTAGCTCGGCCTTTGTTCTTACGTCGATTTCTTCTCCCGCAGACTCCGTGTGGCTTGAATATTTGTGCCCCTTTATAACCGTCTTTGGCTACACTGTTGGCCTTAGGGCTCTGGGTCTCCCTAAAAAAAGCTGTAGCTTGACGACCCATCCTATTACTGACTCTCCTGCCCGTCGCAGCACTATAGTGAATGCCATCCTGTGCAAAAGGGCGGGTGCCAGGCTCGTACACGTCTTGGTTCACTTTGCCGTGTTTGAAAAGCGCACTGTTTTCGCAAGCGGCGCCTGTCAGCAAGCGAAGCAATCTTTGTGCACCCGGCAACTAAACGCAATTGTTCCGGTCAAAGTAGAAGGTGCTATTTTCCTCGCCGAAGGATAAGTGCGCACGAACAGGCATTTACACTCCTCCCGCTCCCTCTGTTCGTGGGGCAAAGTACGCGTAGCAGATAAGCGCGGGTCGGCTCATCGTGACGAGCTTGGTGCTGAACGCAGGCGGCTTTTCTTTTCTTCTTGAGTTTCCATATTGGAAACGTACATATACGGTGAATGACAACGGCGACTGCAATAAACCAGCTGGGACTCTCCGCATAAATGCTATGGTAATAAAAAAAAGCAAAACTGAAAGCTGCCAGGGGCCATACCATGCACGCACAGTGAAAACTTATATGCATGCGCGCACGGCGTCGAAAACGAAGAGCGAACAACACGGACACAGACACGGATACCGCAGAAAACTATTACGTAATGCGCCCTCCATAACCAGCGCAGCCCCACATATGTGACACTAACTAAAGCATGACACTGCCAACGCCCATAAGTAGTTTTCTTTATTTATTTATATATTTTTTTGGAGTGGGTGGGGAGAGGGCACAGTCGCGCATGCGGCCGCGGCGGCGAGAAGGGCAGCAACGCCAGCTTGTGGGGTGCAGGCCCTACCGCCCACCTCGTGCCTCCCGCTCACCAGCCCGCAATAACGAGCACTTGCTCTCGCCTGGTGCATCGTGCACCCCGCGCCGCTTCGCGCTTTGTCGCCGGCGGGGCAGCCGCGGAAGATACATGCTCGTGAAAAAATGAGGAGCAAAATTCCTAGATTATCTGTGGAGAAAATTTGTTATATCAAGGTCGTCTCCCGCTGTTACTTTGTTACATAGAGGTCGCAAATGTATGTGCTTCATGGAGCAACTACGGGAAATAGAAAAAGTTCACTTTATCGAAGAATTCGTTATATCGAGGTTCGTTATAAGCGGGTTTAACTGTATTTACAGCGCCGCCGCTTCGAGCAATACCGAAGGCATCAGGAGGCAAGGCGCGGTCACGCCACTCAGCACTTCTAATACTACAGTGTACTAGAAGGGGGCAGTGGGGTGAACGAGGTGGCCGCGCCGCATCTCGGCTGATTCTCCGGCGGGTGACAGTAGCGGCGACGCTGTAGTTTTATGGTACTGAAGTTCCAGGAAACGTCCGCATTGGGAGCGAGCGCGCCCGAGCCTGCTAAAGCGTGTAATTGCTTGTTTTCAGCACGTTTAATGCCTTCCTGAGCCTTTATCAGTGGACGCACCAGCTACGCACCATGGTGCAGGAGTAAATATTGCTGCGTGCATAGCTGCATTTAGCGGCGAGATAGCGACGACAACGAAGAACGCGGATTCGTTCGAGAGGCGCAGCGCGGCAGAGTGAAGAAGAGGACAATCTTAGCGGCCTTCTCTGAGAGCGTCTCTACAAGTTCTACTGTCCGTGTTTTTAAATAAACCCCCCTGTCATTTATAACCCGCGACACTGGTGGAGGTGCTGGGTACTACCACCCCATGATCAGCACCCCTGTGAGAAGCCCCGAGTCCAGCCCTACGAGACAGCCACGCGTGGAGACGCCTGTGCACCGCTCAAGCCGTCGCCTTCAAGGTCTTGAACCAGAATTTGGCCTTTTAAAGGGAGCAACACTTCCGACAACCACCCCTACTCAAGAAATGGCAAGGAGTCCTGCACAGGTGACGGTCCAGAATATGCGCATTCCTGAACCATTTCATGGCCGGCCGAACGAAGATGCACAAGACTGGCTTGAGCAGTTCGAACGGGTAGCTAAATCGAACTACTGGAGTCTCGATGGAAAGCTCTTCCACGTATACTTCGCCCTTGAAGACGGCGCGAAGACATGGTTTATAAACCGGGAGGCAACATTGACGACATGGGAGGAGTTTTGTCGTCGGTTTCTTGACACCTTCGGTAACGCGGACCGACGCGAAAACGCACAACGCCTTCTTGAAGGACGCACCCAACAGCTGCATGAAAGCGTCGCCATGTTTGCTGAGGATATGGTGCGCCTGTGCCACCGCGCGGACCCCAACATGCCCGAGGCTCGAAAGCTAACCCATCTCATGAGGGGCGTCAAAGAGCAGCTATTTGTTGGTCTTGTGCGCAATCCACCGACAACAGTGGACGAGTTCACCAGGGAGGCCACCGCAATAGAGCGTGCGCTACAGCAACGGTACCGACAGTCTGATCGCCCGGCCACCGGCGCAGCTGCAGGCGCCGCCGCACTTACCGCAAACGACGAGTTTGCTCTACGCCACCTGATTAGACAGATCGTGCGTGAGGAGATCGCGAAGGAGAACGCGAAATACACATTGCAGTCACAGGCGCCCCCGCAGCAGGAGTCCACAGTAGCCTCCGTCGCTGAAATAGTTCGCCATGAACTTCGACAAGCGTTTGCCTCTCCTCAGCAATATTCTGCTCCACCGCACCGTCCAAACTCGTATACCTATGCAGATGCTGTGCGTCGTCCATTGGCTCCAGAAGTATCGTACCAGCCGAACGGATACAGCTATGCAGACGCTATTCGTCGACCCACGCCCATGCCAGCGCCGCAGTACCTCGAACCGTATCCTGTGGCAGCCTGGGCTCAGCAGGATTCTGTCAGGCGACCCTATATGCGGAAGACCGACATATGGCGCACTGCGGATCGTCGACCACTCTGCTACAACTGTGGAGAGCCAGGGCACATTTGCCGTTTTTGCCCACATCGCCGAGCTGAATACCGCGGTAGTGCACCTACAGCTACGCGCCGACAGTTCGACGAAAGCCGTGCCCCCATCGACGACGACCAGGCTGGCAGGCGGGAAGGCTCTTCTACCTTCCGGACGCGGTCACCATCACCGGCTCGCTTTGGTTCACCAAGCCGCCGTAGTTTTGCTGACGCCGTCAGAGGTCGGTCTCCCAGCCCACGGCGGGGAAACTGAAAGCAGCGACCTCTGGGGGGAAGGTTGCAAGCCGTCGAATTGCCGAAAAACCCCCACTGCTGCCGAAACACGTGAGAGACGACGATGAAGACTTCGCCGAAAAAACTGTGACTGCCGACCTTGCTGTGACGATTGACGGCGTTGAAGTGACGGCCTTAGTCGATACGGGTGCAGACTTCTCCATAATGAGTGAACGATTGGCAGACGAACTCAAGAAAGTCAGGATGGAATGGACGGGCCCTTATATCCGAAGTGCTGGAGGCCAGATAATGACTCCCACGGGAAAATGTACACCAAGATTCACTATTGAGAATGTGGCTTTTGTAGCCACATTTCTGATCCTACCGGAGTGCTGCAAACCTATGATTCTGGGAATGGACTTCTTAAGAGAGCACGGTGCTGTGGTCAACATACGCGACGGTGTGATCACATTTGCTGCTGACAAGTCTGTGACCACTGATCCAGACCAAGAACCCAGGGTGTTACGTGTGGTCGACGACGACGTCTGCGTGCCACCACTGTCATGTAGTCTTGTTTCCGTGTGTTGTGCCGTGCACTGTAATGAAGACGCCATAGTCGAACGCATCACTGACCTTCTTTTTCACCAAGGCATCGCCATCGCTCGCGGTATTGTCAGCTTAGTGGATGGGCGCGCAGACGTGCTTCTGACCAACTTCACGAATGAGCGCCGGCACATCGGTAAAGGCACGGCTGTGGCGTACCTCGAAGAGCTGGACTACTCTCACGACTGTCTTCTAATGCAAGGGGTAGCCACAGTTCAATCACCTCCACATACACCACCAGTTGATATCGGTCCGAGTCTAACACCGACTGAAAGATGCCGTCTTATGGAGCTGCTCGACCAGTTCAAGGACTGTTTCTCATCGACATCACGAGTGGGTCGAACGCCTCTGACTAAGCATCGTATAATTACAGAAGACACAGCAAGACCGATCCGACAGAACCCTTATCGCGTCGCTCAGAAAGAACGTGAGGTAATCCAGCAGCAAGTGAAGAAGATGCTAGAGGATGACGTTATCCAACCATCAAAAAGTCCTTGGGCATCTTCAGTGGTACTCGTGAAAAAGAAAGACGGCAGCTTGCGTTTCTGCATCGATTATCGTAAGCTGAACCATGTTACAAAAAAAGACGTTTATCCATTACCACGGATCGATGACTCTTTGGACAGGCTACGGCATGCACGCTACTTCTCGTCAATGGACCTTAAAAGTGGATACTGGCAAATAGAAGTAGATGAGCGCGACCGAGAAAAGACCGCCTTCGTGACGCCAGACGGGCTTTATGAATTCAAAGTCCTCCCTTTCGGTCTATGCTCAGCCCCAGCCACGTTTCAGAGACTAATGGATACCATTCTGTCCGGCCTGAAATGGAAAACATGCCTTGTGTACCTCGACGACGTGGTCGTTTTTTCGGCCACGTTTGAAGAGCATCTAAAGCGGCTACTGTCAGTCCTGCAAGCCATACGGTCCGCTGGACTCACACTCAAACCGGAAAAATGCCACTTCGGCTTCGAAGAACTCCAGTTCTTGGGACACGTGATCAGTCGCGAAGGTGTGAAGCCTGACCCAGATAAAACAGCAGCCGTCGCAAAGTTCGCAAGGCCTGTTGATAAGAAAGCGGTCAGGCGTTTTCTGGGTCTCTGCGCCTACTACCGGCGATTTATAGCAGGCTTTGCACACATCGCCTCTCCACTCACCCGCCTTACAAGGGAAGACATCGCATTTGTATGGGGTGAAGAGCAAGAAGCTTCATTCAACGAGCTGCGACAGCGTCTACAAACTCCACCTGTCCTCGCTCACTTCGACGAGAATGCACCAACAGCCATCCATACAGACGCCAGCAATGTGGGCCTAGGTGCTGTTCTTGTCCAGTGCCAAGATGGTGTGGAGAGAGTGGTTTCCTACGCTAGCAGAACGTTGACACGTGCCGAGTCCAACTACTCAACAACGGAGAAGGAGTGTCTGGCCGTCGTTTGGGCAGTTGCGAAGTTCCGCCCGTACTTATATGGCCGCGCTTTCCAAGTCGTAAGCGACCATCACTCTCTTTGTTGGTTGACCAACATGAAAGACCCATCTGGACGTTTAGCACGGTGGAGCTTACGGCTCCAAGAGTACGACATGGCCGTAGTGTACAAGTCCGGAAGGCAACACTTAGACGCCGACTGTTTGTCAAGGTCACCGATTGAATCACCGGCTATAGAGGATGATGATTTCCCAGGTTTTTTAGGAGTTGTTGATGCAGCTATTATTTCTCGGCAACAACAAGATGATCGGGAGCTCAACTCGCTTATAGAATTCTTGAATGGACGAGCCGCCAATGCACCAAGAGTGTTTTCGAAGAACTTATCGTCATTCTGTTTACGGGACGGAATTCTGTACAAAAAGAACTTTTCATCAACAGGTAGAAGCTATCTGCTGGTAGTTCCTGGAGCTCTCCGCAGCGAAATTTTACAAGCCTGCCATGACGAAGCCACTGCGGGCCACCTCGGTTTCACAAGAACACTGACACGCAAAGAAAAATATTACTGGCCAAGAATCGCAGCAGAGGTTAAACAGTACGTCCGAACATGCATTGACTGTCAGCGGCGCAAGGTACCACCTGTCAAACCCGCTGGGCTATTACATCCTGTGCCCGTGCCAGAAACCCCGTTTTCTCAAATCGGAATGGATCTGCTGGGCCCATTCCCAACATCGGACAGCGGCAACAAATGGGTTATAGTGGCGACGGACTACCTCACCCGATACGCGGAGACCAAGGCAATCGCGAGTGGCACTGCAGCTGAAGCGGCTCAGTTCTTCATTGAGAACATTGTTCTGAGACATGGTGCTCCAGCTGTCGTCATAACAGACAAAGGTACCGCGTTTAGAGCCGAGCTTTTGCGCACTGTGCTTACGCTCAGTGGCACAGCGCATAGGAAGACGACAGCTTACCACCCACAAACTAATGGGCTTACAGAAAGACTTAACAAGACAATCGCTGACATGCTTTGCATGTACGTCGACGTAGAACACAAGAATTGGGACCGAATATTGCCGTACATCACATTCGCGTATAATACGGCGCGCCAGGAAACAACAAAAATGACGCCGTTCGCACTAATTCATGGCAGAGAAGTTACGACAATGCTTGACGCCATGCTGCCTTACGATTACAATGATTCAGAGACAGACGCCGCAGACTTCACTGAGCGCGCCGAAGAAGCAAGGCAGCTTGCCCGCGTCAGAATAATGAATCAGCAGCAACTTGACGCCCAACGGTTACGTCGGTACAACCTTCGCCATCGATTCGTCATTTATCAACCAGGAGATAGAGTCTGGGTTTGGTTTCCTGTACGACGACGAGGCCTCTCAGAGAAACTTCTACGCCGATACTTCGGACCTTACAAGGTTCTGCGTCGTCTTAGCGACGTGACGTACGAAGTCGTGCCCGACGCCTCCTCCTGTTCAAAACGTCGCCAGCGTCTGCCTGAGACAGTGCACGTGGTCCGCATGAAACTTTACCACTCTCAGTGATATAAACACTCGATGGCCGCATCTCTACCTGTTGAGCGTCGGGACGACGCTCACTCTGGCGGGAGGGTAATGCTGCGTGCATAGCTGTATTTAGCGGCGAGATAGCGACGACAACGAAGAACGCGGATTCGCTCGAGAGGCGCAGCGCGGCAGAGTGAAGAAGAGGACAATCTTAGCGGCCTTCTCTGAGAGCGTCTCTACAAGTCCTACTGTCCGTGTTTTTAAATAAACCCCCCTGTCATTTATAACCCGCGACAATATGCAGGCACGCCAACATTGCGTCGATACATTCACTGTTTCTAGAGCCTGCCGACCCAGAAAAGAAACTGTTAATCGAAACTTGCACAGATCCCCCTAGCTCCTTACTTAGTCAGCGCTTTGAGCTGCATTACATCATAGGTGACTACTGGCGAACTACAAAGAGATGAGAAGTGTCAAAACTATGATTAAAACATGCGCTCGTTTTCTCAGCGGTCTCTATGATATCCAGAGCACAGTGTTCCTCTTATGAGCCTACATGCACTCGATTGTCTCACGAGGAACCCGAGCGTAAGTAATGTTGTCACAACATTAATTGGTGACGACTCTTTTTTATGATGCTAGTTTTGTGGAAGATAACAACTATTGCTTTCTGAAAGGCTTATTACATACTAAACTTGTTAAAAACAACACTCAAACATAGTAAAAAGTGCCAATTGTATATATAGCTCCTCTGTTAATCTGCATAAATTTATTGTAACCAGTTCTCATTTTGTATCGAGAGCTTAAATTGAGGTGCTTTCCAAATATTCTATTGGAGTAACGTCATTGCAAGCGAGCAAGTTTATGACGATGTTTTGTATTTAAGCGTAGTTCTATCAATAAGCGTCAAAGGTGTAGACAGACAGTGGTGCATCTTATTTGGAGAAATTTACCTTCCTTGTATATGCGCGTGCGCGCATGCACACACACACACACACGCACATGCACGCGCGCGCGCACACACACACACACACACACACACACACACACACACACACACTCAATGCCCCTTAGCACAGCTACTATTTAGCATGATCATTTCCCCTTAGCATTTCTCGTCCGATTACGTTAGACTTGAACTAGTTTGAGCCCTTATACTCGAAAAATGTGAAATCTACAGTGCACATTTGTAGAGACACGCTATGTTCCGCTACGCCAACTGTAAACTATTGGCGCAGGGCTACCCAGGATTTCTTTTTTGTTTTTTTGTTTTTTGAGGGGGTATGGTGTGCGGCAGAACGCCTAACTTTGGCAATCGGTGGTCGCTGTGACTGCCTGTAACTATTTTAGTATACCCTGAAAAGTTAAATTAAGAAAACATTTCATGATTTAGGGGGTTCAGATTCCCTTCCTCTCCCCTCTTTGCTTGTGGCTTTCGGGTTCTGCGTGCGTGTGATATTTATTTTTTAATCTCACAGCTTTCTCAGCACAGCAAACTTCCAATGAATCAGCCGAGTTATTCTGAATATTGTCGCGACGTCAAGACAGAGGTCGTACTTGAAGATGCTGAGAAAACAGCAGCGGGTCGGTCTTTTTGTTAACCGCGCAGGTGAGAGAGTTCCTCGTCTTTCTCGTTGTTGCATTCTGCATAAAAGTGTGCAGATGCGCGTATGCGCTGTCGCCTTCATCTTTTTCGCGGGACGCACGTAAAAATATTGTAGACGCCTAACCAACGAAAAAAGAGTTAAGAGAGAAGAAATCAGTATAAGACACACCCTTTCTGAATTATTTTCGATCTCTCACAAGGGCTTTTACGGAGCTCAAATTCAGTAGATGGCCGTGTCATACTTCAAGGGCTAGGGCTTCACGTGCTAGACATGAATGATTGGCAGGTGTGAAGAAATCTGCATCGAGAAATCGCGACGGAGGAGCCGAAGCGCATAGCAGTTCCAGCACCTGGCGCGCGGCTCTTTCAGTACTATTCGAATGCAGCGCCGCCGCTGCGGGCAACGCGGAAGGGATCAGGCGGCAAGGCACGGTCACGCCACTCAACACTTCTAGTACACTCCACCTGCAGTGTCAAGACTGGTGGCGGCCATTTCGAAACAACCGTACTTGGCTTGGATCGATATGGCTAACAGGGCTTACTGCGACTAATAGCCAATGCATCGTATGACAATCGATATATGATTTTTAATGACTACAGTGTTCTCAAAGCAAAAAACAGTCTGCTTATAAACTCAGGAAAAAAAACATTAAAGCGATACTTTTTTAGAATTTGCATGCTTTTGCCAAATTAAAAAAAAGGTTAATAGAAAGCACTCGCTTAGTAGCGGCCCTTCGCTGAATATAAGTTACGTGCGTTGCTTTGGCAGGCGCTGACAGCGGGTGCTTTGTTCGGCTTCGGCTGTTTCTTTGTGTATCGGGTGCATCGGTTCGTTATGGATGTGATCCCAGTGTGATGGAGCCTATGGAGCCGAACACATCAGCCGAACACATCAGCCAACGCCACGCGTCGTAAGCCACTGGAAGCAACGAAGCGCAAGCAGATATCCCCGAAAGACAAGCTTGATATCATTGAGCAAGTTGAGAAGAGAAAAAAGCAGGTGGATGTTGCCGCGCCGTACGGCTTGTCGAAGCAGATGGTCAACACCATTGCCAACACCAAGACAACAATCTTGTCAAAGAAAGTATCAGGTGGATTACAACCCAAGAGGTTTCGGCTCTGTGAAGCTTAATATTCTGACATTGAACAGGTGCTGCTGATGTGGCTTCGCCACGCCCGTTCACGAAATATCCCCGTGAAGAACTTCTGCTACAAACTACGAAAACGTGCAGAGCAACTTACGTTTGTTTCTAAGCAAAAACATTTTCAATGCAGCGAAGGTTGGCTCAGCCATTTTGAATCGAGGCATCGAATCTCCTTTAAGTGTCTATCAGGGGAGTTGGCCAGCATTGACGACACAGTAGTTGCAGACTGAAAAGCTGATGTTCTTCCTGTTCACCTCGAAGGCTATGCACCGTGGGATGTGTTAAATGCTGATGCGAGCGTTTCTTTTTTCATAAGTTGAAGCCAGGAAAGACTTTTTTGCCAAAAAGGCGTGACAAGGCAGCACGTGCAAGGCGCATGTTAGCGTTCTCTTTCGATGTATAATAAACGAGAGCGAGAAAACCAAACACTTAATTATAGACAAGCCGAAAAGACCATGGTGTATGTGCAACAAACACGTTCCCGTGGAGTGGGATTCGAACAAAAGTGCCTGGATGACCAAGGATACTTTCAACCGATGGTTGCTCCACTTTAACATTCAAGCTACAAAAGTCTCATACTTTCCACCTAACACAATGTCAAAGGCGCAGCCTATTGATCAAGGCATTGTGCACCCAGCGAAGTCAAGGTATCGCTCACGCCTTGCTGAGCGTTTACTTTTTGACATACAGCAAAAGCGACTCAGTCATAGACCTCAGATTCACTGTGCATGTACTTTAAACTGTGTGGGCACAGATTCAGCCAGCAATAATAAAGAATTGCTTTAGAAATGCTGGTTTTTTTATTGGTGACAGTGACTGCACAGACCCCTTGCCACTGGAAGGCCAACCAGATCCCACTGTCTGCTGTTGAGGAGGCCTTCGGGAGCCAGCAGTTTTCTGATTACATAACTGTGGATGATGACCTTGTTAGCTCAGAGCTGCTGACAGATGAAGAAATTGTTGCCCAATTTCACAGTGTGCCAAATACAGAGCAGCAGGATGAAGACAAAAATGAAGACGGCACCTCAGAGACTGTAACTGAGAAAGTGTCAACTTCTCAGGCCCTCGACTGTGTTCAAGGGCTGAAAAACTATTTCTAGCAACAGGTCACAGGTCCAGATGATGTGAACACACTTGTGACAATGGAGGCACGTATAGTGTTTAAAGCTGTCCACCACACAGTCTGGATGAAGCGGACTAGCATTTTTCAAAAGATCTAAGAAAAAATCTGTTAGTCAATCGTGTTGTGTTTGTGACTTGCAATTCTCTCTCAATATAACATGCTTTTTATGCATTCACATAAAAGTGTTGTAACAGTACAGGAATTTATTATACTCCCTTTACAACAGACCAATATCCTCTTCACTATGAAGATCTGTTGTGACGAAGTTATACTGTATACATCCGCTTCTGCGCGTGTATATAACCACATTCGAAATCAAGAAATGTTCAGGGGGAAAGATTAGAGCAGCTTAATTTGTGAATGAGTAGCACTACGAGTTGCGCAGAACACAAGCATATGTGAAAAATAGTCACAAACCTAACGCAGCAAATTTTCTAAAGCGCTTGCTTATATAAATGAAACTATACTCCGCGCTTAGAGAAGCCCGAATATTTATAAAAATGCACATTTGCTAAATAATGGTGAACTCACCGAAGAGAATTATATTGTGACGAGTGAATTAGTGGATTAGAACAAAATACCGTAGTGTCCGTCACTTTCTCTTCAATGCGTATGTTTCTGATTTGTGCCGTTCTCTGTCGCGCATCACCTGCATCCTTCGGGAAATCATAAAATGATACGTTGCCATCTTTCCACAGCTATGCCGCGCGCGGCACGGCAAAAATGAAGGAACTAGGCAGCCAGTTCTCAAAGCACACAACGTGGTAACATATCTCCTTTCAAGATTGACCCTGTTAGCGCTGTTTCCAGGAGCAGCCGCTAGATGGCGAGCGCTCAGTGAAGTCGCAAGTATTCAAAAGTGCTAATATACAATGGTTCTACCTTTTCATTGCCAAATGTGGAATATCCCATCCCATGAGCAGGCTCTTGTACTAATACCGTATTTACTCGATTCTACCACGCCCTCGATTGCAACACGCACCCGGTTTCCATGACAAAAAAAAGAAAAATAAGACATTGATTGCAACGTGCACCCATTTTTCTCGTTGGCCCGCACGATCACACCACTCGAAAAAAGGACTCCTTTCGGGAGCGTCTTCTATTTAAATATGGAGTACGGCGGAAGCTTGTGCCCATCTGACGTGTAACAGAGCATTGCCATCAGTCACTGTAGTTTTACCGTGAATCGATCTCAGCACGCGAACTTGCTTCGCCCCCTTCTTCTCGACGGTTGTGGTGCCAGGCATGTCGAAGTAAAGAGGCGTCTGATCGGCATTCCCGATTTGCCCAAACAGGTAGCCGTTGTTGTGCCGCAAGTTCAGGACGAACCTCTGAAAACTGTGAAGCTTTTCATCGTACTCCTCCAGAAACTTTTCGTATATGCCCGTTTTCTTTCGGAGGGAAAAGCGTTTCCTCTTCATAAAGTTAGTTAGCCAGCACCTGCTCGCTTTCAACTGGCTCCGCATTAGCCTTTTTTTAATGCTAACTGCATAGCCCGCACTTGGAGCAGTTCTGTCGTCACGAGCCGCTCGCTGCTCAAGCACATACTCGCCGAGCAGCTCTTCCATTTGCGGAAACCGACCCTGCTGTGGTCCACTGAAGCCTTTGCGTGAAATTTTGCTGTCGACAATCTTACAGAACACCTACACAATCTTCTGCTTTTGTTTCCGCCAGTCCCGCACGCACGTTTCCGGAACTCTGAACGACCGCAATGCGGCCCGATTTCCGTCCGTTTCTGCACACGCGATGACATTTCTTTTAAAAGCGGCATGGTGGTGCACTCGCATTTTCGGAGTTGGCCCTTCCATGCCATCGATGCTAATGCACTAGAAGATGACGAACTCCTCAGCATACGTACGAAGTGCCGCACATGGGAAACACGTAGGCAGAAACGGCCATTTCGAAAATGCCGGTGGCAATGGAATGACCGAATTCAGTTTTTTTTCGTACTCAATTCTAACGCCCATGCGATTTATGAACTTGCTTAACCGGAAAAAGGTGCGCGTTAGATTCGAGTAATTACGGTATTTAGCCCAGATAGACACATCCTTCTAATCATTTGAGAACGTAATTTACAATACCGAATTTTCATTTTGTCACAGCTCTTAGGGCTCCTTATCATTGTCTTTAGCATTTACATGCGATTGGTGCATTACATATTGTTCCTCGATTTCCTGTTACACTAGAGCACGATTTCCCTTTGTTTCAAACAAAAGATAAGTGGCCCTACAGAGGTGTTTTGTGACTCTCCATAACACTCCATCCTGTTGATGGTTTCTAAGGGTATTTTGAATGAAAACTTGACATTAGCTATCTGAGTAGAATCAATATCTAGCACGACAGCAAAACTTTTTTCATGCTAGCCTGTTCATACTGAAATCATTCTAATATGGATATGAAGCATGCTTTACGTGTCACTATCTTCGGGCACTTTCAGCTTTTCTATTAGGTGGACATATGCATGAATGTTCCCCTCACAAGCTTTAGAAAAGGATCTTTTTCTAGGTAGAGGGGATACCTTAATTCAAAGAAATGCCAAACCAGTCATCCATGTTAAAGAGAAAGGGCTCCCTTCTTTCTTTTTGCTTGTTCAGCAAGTCTACATTTCAGCATAACAGTATTATTGGTGTTGAAATAACGCCCCCCCCCCCCCTATCTCACAATTCCAGCGGAAACAATAAAGATGGCAATAAAAGTCACTACAGCCCACAGATTGCTGCCCAGCACACTGACCTCTGCTTATCGCTGTCTACGGCACGGCTCTCCTCAATCTCTTGGGTAATGCCATCTTCCTCATCGGCTGCCTGGTTGTTGCCAACGTGAACGTCTCCGTAGAGGTCACAACTCTCAAGGCTGGTCACAGTAACCGTATGATCAGGCATGTCATATGTCACGACCTGCTCCTCCCCCTCCACATCAGCCGAGCTGCCTGCAACAAAACATTTGTAGTTAACCCAAATGCTTTCATAATACAAGCGGATGCAACAAGCCTGAAAGAAGTTCAGAGCTGAGAGGTCTTCTCGCTATTCTTCCTTTCCTGTTGTGTATTCATTCGAACAAGGTTGGCATGCCTCAAGAAGTGAGAAAGGAATACTGAGGAGAGGACACTGCTACCCCGATTATGTGACTTTCAGGAGATAATCAAGAAACTAAGAGTATAGGCAGTGGCACTCAGCCTTGCCAAAAAAACTGGTGCACACTGCCTGAATAAACCCAAGACACGACCTCAGCAAAAAAGGCGGATTAAATTATTCTTGCCAGCAGCAGCTAAAGGCAGTATTACTTAGTTGAAGAAGGTGCAAGCGAGTCTTTATTCTTGCCTCTAAAGAAATCCAACCCAATGCACATCTTTCTACTGATACATAGAGTTCGAAAATTGCCTGCGCATCAAAACGAAACCCAAACCGCATTGCCAACAGCCTCCTGTCAGCAGAGTCAGACACAGTGTCATTGCTATCACATAATGGCAACAGACACAGAGTTTGCACACAATGTCTTCGTGCACGACTGAGCTGTGCGCGTTGTAATTTGTTAGCTTGTGAAGTGGAACTAGTGACATCCCACTGTTATAATGAACATTGACGTCAAGTGAAAGTAATTTTGCACGGTACCAACAGCTGAGTCACGCCCTTACGCGTGCGCAAGCCTGTGACTGCGAGTGTGTGTCAAAAGTTTCCACTTACCGAAAACGTTAAAATATCAGCTTTGCGGCCGGCTGAAGTTACTCTGTGTGGATAGAGCTTAACCAGGTAATGACCCCGGACACGTCCGTACGCAATGAAGGCGTATGTTGAAGCGCATGAATTTCTAAGAAAATTAATTTTTCCTTGGACGAAGACATCCCGTCTATCTACCTTTCTAATGGTCAACCTAGGGGGAAACCTGTTTATATTGTCACGGGGTGAGAGTAGACAGAGGGCAGAAATATACTTACAGATCGTACACTGAGTACACAGTGTCCTTGAACCAAGATGGCGGAGTGGCAACAACAACACGAGCTTTTGTTCAATCGTCATCTTCGTCGCCTTTATGGTGCATTCATTGGTGTTAATGATGACGTATCAATATTTTGCACTCATAAATATTTCGATAACGATTGATTCCAGTAAAGGTGGTTGTTTCTTTCTGGCTGAATTTGAAAGTGGTCGTTATATACTGGGTCGGCGTATAATTGCGTTGTATAACCAAGGGTTTCAATACATTGCTTCTTTAGTGATTTCGCCAGGACCAAACTGATTTGTCATAAAACGGGGTTCGTCATGAAACCTGGGGACGTGCAATCAAAGTTTCACTGTACTAGAATGTACTAGGTAGTGGCTTCAAACAAGGGCACGCTCCATGTGGTCACTTGAAGCGGCGAGTGTAGACAGGTTCTGCAGGTGCATGGTGGCGCTGCGATAGCGTGGGCTGTAAGCAAACCTGGTATGCACGGTGCGGGGCAGCAGTAGAGATGGGCAATTAGAAGCCACAGATGTGGGTATTTCGAGCAAAGAAATAACGTGGGAAAGGTTCAAGGGGAGGGCAAATTTTCTGCCATTTATTCCAACATTACTGCAGCACAATATATTGTAAGAATTCATTGGCCGTCATCTTCCTCATCTGTCTATAACCATCATCAGTCTTCGCCCGTTTCTCTTCTCTGCAGAGGTCAGAGTGCGGCTTGCATACGCGACAACTTTCTTGCGAAAGGCATAGTCGCGCTGGAGGAGTACGGCACCGATTCCTTGTCCACTAGCGTCAGTGTGTAATATCGTAGGTGCCCTGCCATCGAAATAACAAAGCACCGGTGAGGATGTCAGTACCTACTTGAGTTTTTGAAATGAGGCTGCGCATTTATCATTCCAATCGAAGGAACCGGTACTGCCAAGGAGCTTGTGTAGATGAGCGGCAATAGTGGCAAAGTTGCGAATGAAGCGGCGAAAGTACGATGCGAGTCCAAGGAAACTGCGTAGTTCTTTGGAGCTAAATGATCGCGGAAAGTTGAGGACTGCGCAAATTTTGTCCGGATTGGGCTGGATGCCATCTTTACTAACGAGATGTCCAAGAACTTTTATAGCTGTGTTGCCAAAATGGCACTTCTTTGTGTTTAGTTGAAGTCCAGCATTGGAGAGACATGTGAGCACTTGATCTAGGCGTTGCAGATGATCAGCAAAAGTGGAAGAAAACACGACGATATCATCGAGGTAGCATAGACAAGTTTTCCACTTGAGGCCACGAAGAACAGCATCGATCATCCTTTCAAATGTGGCGGGAGCATTACATAGGCCGAATGGCGTTACGTTAAACTCGTAAAGACCGTTTGGCATAGAAAAGGCGGTCTTTTCTTTGTCTGCTTCGTCCATTCGTATTTGCCGATACCGGGACCGAAGATCAAGGGTGGAGAAGTATAGGGCGCCTTGAAATGAGTCAAGTGCATCATCTATATGGGGCATCGGATATACATCCTTTCGGGTAATCTTGTTGAGCGCGCGGTAATGAACAGAAAATCGTAGCGATCCATCAATCTTTCGTACCAACACAACGGGTGATGACCAAGAACTGGTAGAGGGTCGTATGATGTTTCTTTTTAGCATATTGGTCACGTTCTCCTCGATGATTTTGCGCTCGGCCAAGGAGACTCGGTAGGGACGCCGCCGTACAACTGTCTGACCGTCAGTGCCGATGCGATGATGCGCAACTGTGGTCTGTCCTAGTGCCGAAGCATTGGCGTCGAAGGAGGCCTGGTGTTTCGTTAGCTAATTTAGGAACGCCTCACGTTGAGAAGCAGAAAGGTCAGGATTTATCCCGGGAGCAAAGGAGGAGGAAGTAACAGACTGGGCCTGTTGTCGCTGAGCTGTCAAGGCGTCAAGAGAGACCAAAGATACCGGTTGGGTATCCATATAACATGACACTGCAGAACCTTGGGGTAGGAGGACAGGCTCTGGGGTAGGGTTCAGGCCAAGGATTATCGCAGCACTGTCTTTGAACCGCACCAGGCTGAAGGGGACTACAACGCCGCGAGCTAGACAGCTGCTGGAAGGGGTGATAAGGACGTCACCATTGGCAATATTCAGAGAAGTGATAGTGATGAGTTGCTCCAGTTTCGGGAGCTGTATGGATTCGGAAGCTGTGAAGAAACGCAATGGTTTTTCGTCGACGCGTTCGCTGCAGTGATCGGTCTCGGTCATTTCGACTACACGTTGATGGCAAGAAATTAATGCAGATGCTGATGAGAGAAAGTTCCAACCTACAATTAGTTCATGAGCACATGAAATTAAGACAGCGAAGATGATGTGATGACGAATACCATCAATGAAGACACGCGCTGTACATTGGGCCGATGATCTAATTATTGCTCCATTGGCCCCAATCAAAAGTGATCCAAGGTAGGGTGTCTTCACTTTCTACAATCGAGAACACAAGTCGGCACGCATAACTGAAATAGTTGCTCCCAAGTCCACCAAAGCCAACACCCGCACACCTTGCACAGTTACCAATAACATGTTTGACGGTCGTTTAGGAGGACTTGGGTCAATTTGCCGCGATGCAGTTTTCCCTCCAAAAACTGCACTGTTTAGTTTTCCGATCGCTTGGCAGCCAGTTGAGAGACAGGCCGAAGTGGTGAAACAGAGCGTCGGAGTGGCGAAGGGGAGCGAGGTCGGGATGCACGTGTATTGTTGGTCGTGTTGGAAATGCGCACAGGAGACGGTGATCGGTGGTTGGAACGACTGTCGGCATAACGGTAGTAGCCTCGAGCACATGTGTCATCTCCTTCAAAAGCGGCATAACCACGACGTTCATCTTGCTGCCGACGTCGACAGACCCGGGAAATGTGTCCTCAAATTCCACAGTAGTAGCAAATAGGCCGTGGGGCCCGCCAGGAAGAATGGTAGGTTGGGTTCGGTGGACGGGCGACTAGAGGTGCGAGATGTTCATGATCAGGCACAGGTGGTGGTACTTGAGACGGCGAGGGTTGCATTGAAGCGATCTGTGCATACGAAGCGGGTTGGGGGCATGGTGGAGCACAATGGGTGCTTTGAAACGCTGACATTTCTTCCCTAATAATGCCATGCAGATCGCTAGAGGCGGGTTGAGCGGGAACATTGTTAGAAGGAGTTAAACGGTGGGCTTGCAATTTCTCACGAATTATGGCTCCAATGATGGATCGGAGCTCCATGCTGTTTGCCAGGGGGTTCTCAGAGAAGTCGGGTTGCAGGCGGATTAACCGTCAGGTATCAAGACGCTGGCATACAGAGACGACGTCGGAAACCGTCGAAGGGTGGTGGTACGCTGAGATGGCCTCGATCACTTCAGGAACTGCTTCGGAAGTAGCAACTTTCTTCTTGAATGCTTTTTACCTACGTCACGGAGCCCCTCGTGTTCTTTTGAGCGACCGCGGCAAGGCATTTCTTTCAAGCCCGCTCAGTAAAGTTCTTCAAGCATCAAAAACAGTTCATAAAACAACATCTAGCTATCACCCGCAAACCAATGGTTTAATGGAAAGATTTCATCGCACGCTGTGTGACATGCTGTCCATGTATATCCGACCGGACCATCGCAATTGGGATGCCATACTTCCCTTTGTCACGTATGCATATAATATGTCAGTTCAACGAACCACAGGCTATTCTCCATTTTTTTTAGTATACGGACGCCAAATAACATCACCACTCGACGTTTCATTCTTTTCTGGCCCCGTCAACTCTTCACCATTCGTTTGCGACCAGTTTCTGTCCCGTGTTGCTCGATGCCGTCGTCTTGCCCGTGTAAACACCGAAGCTAGCCAAGAAGATCGCAAACATCGTTACGATGCCACTCACCGCGTCGTTCTCTAACGTCCTGGCAACGATGTACTTCGGTGGACTCCTGCGCGAACGCCTGGCTTATGCGAGAAGCTTGAGTCACGCTATCTTGGCCCCTACAAAGTTGTCGAACAGACCTCACCGGTGAACTACCTTGTCACACTTGTTCATGTTCCCACTGACCAACGCTGCAGCGGGACAGAGATTGTGCACGTTTCGCGTCTCAAGCCCTATCGTATGCGTTCCCCAGCATAATTCGCGGCCAGGCTGGCCGCTTCCGTCGACAGGGGAAATTAGTGTAAGAATTCATTGGCCGTCATCTTCCTCATCTGTCTATAACCATCATCAGTCTTCGCCCGTTCCTCTTCTTCAGCGGCGCCATCTTGCTGTTGCTTGAATAAAGCGTCAGCTGAACCGTTGTATTTCAATATATGCAAAGGCATGCACGAAAAGCAAAGGCATAGGTAGAAATGTGGTTCAGTAAAACTTGCAGCTGGGCCAGTTCGTTCCTATATCAAGATACACTGGTGTGCGCAAATAAAGAGATGGACACCGGAAAGACCAAAAAAGACAGATGCTTGTTGCGCGCACCAGTTTACCTTGACATAGGTGCTGACACTCAAAAAAGGAAAGGCCAACATTGGTCGGATAACATCTTAATTAAAACCTGCGATTCAAGAATGAGCTCTCTGCCTGCGAAAAGAACAGTGTCACTAATGCAAATCAACCTCGTGATTTCATGTGCAGAACTTCCAGCAGTTCTCAAGCAGTGGTGCCCCAGCTTTTCCCCAGAATCTGAATTTTATTCAGATATGGCTCACACTTGTGTGAATCGCAGTGGGCCGGTAAATTAGCCTTATCTTTACCTTTTAGTGACAGCTCGTGTTCCCGCGCATGCTCATTCACGCACCTTTCTATCTGGCCAACATATATCTTGCTGAAGGATAGTGGAAATTCATAGACAACACCGGTGGCACAATTTGTGTACGAGTTTGTGTGCTTCTTGCCACAGCCACTTTTTTTTGTTCCAATATTTAGTATACGTTGGCAAACCTGAGATAGCTTTCGTAGCGCTGAAAAAAAAAACAATAGACATGCCGTGCCTGTTTGCAACCTTATTGAGTGTGGTGACGGGCATTTCATGCCTCAAATTCAAAAATACTAATCTCGTAGTCATGGACCTCTCATTAGCTTCGGTTTCGCGGGATGTGTCGCATAGCGCCGCACAACAGCTATTATTGTGTAGCCATTGCTACGCGCTGACGCCCTCTCTCTGAATAAAGAGTCCCCTCTCCGTTCTCGGCTCAGCGTGACGCTCCTTACAGCGCTCCGGCGCTAATGAGCCCATTGTCTCCATCAGACGGTGCATCCGGCGACGACACAAACTGGCGACGCGATGAACAAGAAGTAAGCATCTTACGAACTTCATCAGCCTTCTCCGCCGATTTTCTACACAAATTGCCACCTTTTTGGGCGCATTTACAGGGCACCACCCAACTTGCACGCTGCATGAAATTCGCTAGGCCTGTTGCGGCCACAGGTGCACGTTTGGCCAATGCTTACTGGCACCAGTGACTCGCCAACTGGTGACTACGACTCGTCAGTGCCTCAACGTTCCAGCATGACCTGCGCGATTGCTTCTCCACCACTCTTGCAAACTCCAGGCACTCCTCCCGAGCCTCAGGCTAAATGGCGCCATGTCTTTTGGGCATACGTCAACGTCGCCGCTGGAGACACCCTCCGGCCAGCTCTCAAGAAGAGTCTACTACTTAACGCACTCGGAGTTGACAGCCTTGATGTCTACGGCCAGCTCTCAAGAAGAGTCTACTACTTAACGCACTCGAAGTTGAGAGCCTTGATGTCTACTGGACACTACGAAATGCACAGGACCAGGCGGAAAGCGAAAATAGGACTCGGTGCGACGGATGAATACATCACAGCACTCACTCTACTAGAGAACCATTACCATGCTCCAAGCAATGAAGTCCTAGAGCGTCACTACTTCAACATGTGCAAGCAAATTCCGGGGGAATCAATTACTGACTACGTTTTTGCTTTACAGGCCATGGCGAACGAATGCAACTTCAGCGCCTTTGCCAATTCCATGGTCCGCGATCAGCTGTTCAGCAGAATAACCGCTCCGAAAATTTAGACCACCTGGGGTCTTTAACGTGCACACAAATCTTCTCATCTGTAAATGGAAAACCGGTTACAGTTTTATGTCGCGAGCTTTCCCTTTTCCTGCCAGTGCGCTGTCGTTTGTAAGCTTGGACAATTGTTATTGTTGCTGATCTCCCGGCCGCGAACGCGAACTTCGTATCACGCTCACTGCTAGTGCAATCTATCTCACCCCGAATCTTCATGTCTTGAACAAACTTTCCACGACAACATACCACATGGCAAGCTAGGCCTAATCAGCATCGGTAGCGCTTCGACCGGTAGCGGCCGCGTGAATCTAGTTGCGGTTAGGTACCAAATCAACGAAACTCTTTGAGGTGGCTGCACTTGACGGGAAAAGTACATATCGTTAATGAAAACGAGGACGGCACATGTAGTGCTCAAACAGTGGCTCGCGATGCGATTGCGATGACTTAAGTTGGGTGCGCGCCCGTGAAATAAAATGGTTGGCGTCTTTCAAGGCATCAAATTCTGGCCGCGATTCGACATAGCGTCTGTGTAATGTGCATAATCGAGGCGGTCTGGTAGTCTGCGATTTCCGTGAAGGTGCTTTTGCTTATGAGACACCCGCCCTCCCCCTTTCGTGTTCACTTCATTGGCAACGCATGTCCTTAGACGTTGAATTCTTTTAACATTCAGAAATTTATATGTTACCAAGCACACATCGCATGTTTCGATTCTCAGACACGCAACACCCGAAGCTGCATGCTCAACACGTTTTGCGCAAGTGCGGCCCTTGAAAAAGGTTGTTTTGGTTATAGTGCGGTACCGCTTATAATGAGGATATTCCCAACTCCCGCGACTTAAGTTATAAGCGGTCTATACTAATTGAAATAGTGAGCGACGATTCCATGCTGCGTTGCAGTGCGTGCCACCAGTCCCATACAGCCCATGCTCTAATGGCCCCATCTTGTGCCGTCAATGTGACAAGTGTCTCTCGCAATCACTCCCTGAACCAATTACCCAGTATATTCTAGTACACTGTACTGTTAAGTCACATTTTGTGAAGCCAGAAGTAGGGAAGAGTACAGGACTCCTTTGCGAAGTTGGTCCCGCTTCGGCGGCTTGCACATGCGCAACTGGCGCTAGCGGAAAGAAGGCGAGCCTTTTGTGGGTGAGGCACGCGAGCTGATGTGGACGCGCCAAATTCTAGTGGCACTGCCTCAGCTACCTGATAAACAAGCTGAAAAAGTGCCTGTGTGCCATTTGCAGCCTCATTACGGCTCACATTGTGAATCTACAATAAACTTGCAGCTTTGAACTTGATCTTTAATCCGTTGAATGCAAGAGAGCAACGCCTAAATGTGTGCATTCAAGCACGATGTGAAGGAGTCAGTGGCGCACTGCATACATCATATATGAGTGGGTCGCCAGCAGACAGAAGGTGTGCTTGTGTACTATCTTTATGTCCTATTCTTCTGCAAAGTATACCTTCTGTATGACCAACTTTGATGCAGAGGAATGGTTTCGATGACATGCAATTTATTTGTCATTCTTCTATCTCATGAGCACTGCCAGTGTGTCGTCAGTGGTTTCTTTATGAGGGGTATTTCGGCTACCACTGTGTTCCCTGATGTTACAACACGATAACTTCTTATCACATGATCGCGTGAGATGTTGTGATGTTTCCTACGAATGCTCGAAACAAGCGGCCATTTGTGATGCTACAAAGTGGAGTGGAGTTACAAACCTGTGTTGCACGTTGCAATCGCGTTCTCTCTTCTCTCGTCCCGAAGAAAGCGCTGGCAGCTAAGCAGAGAGAGATGGCAGGGGCAAAAAAAAAAGTCACATGGGCATCGTGACCTCGAGCATTTCTTTTTTTCTTATAATACGCAACTTTCTCAGTGTGATCGCACGCGAAAGCGTGGACAAGTCGCAGACTACCGCGGCGATCCCTGTAACGACCGATCACGCCATGTTCAAATCAGCCAATGGCTAATGAAGACCTTCTATGAATGATTTTTTAGCGTCTTCTGTGATTTGTCCTGAAAAGAGAAAACCATTCTTATATGATTTGACAATTATGGTGAACTCCAGGCCACCTGCAACGCTATAATATTTGGCCCGCGTGTTCTCTGGAGCTTCTGCTATCGATCAGCAGCATTTGCTGCTCAAAAAAGGTATAGGGGAGGGGGGGTCCTTTAATGTAGCAGGACACAGCTTGGACGACCTCAAACTCTGCAAATTTCACTCAAACTTAGTGTTTGTAAGAGACAGAAAATATACAGAGTCGTACCTTATTCACAAGTTTATTACACTCTAGCCAGCAGGTATAAACATTTCTAGAGGGCTCTTGAACCCAGGCCACTTGTACTAGCATAGGTCGCAACTGCTTTTATGTGCATTAGATCGTAGTAGCATAGAGCCTAAGCTTCTCATACCATCGCGTGGCACATCTTGTATGTGTATTCTTCCTCACGAGAAAGCTGAGCAATTACAAATGAAGTGTAAATTTGCTCTGTATAATTCTTGGCAATGTGGGCATCGAGAAGAGGTGTTTGCAATTGCTTTTCTGGCTACAATCCACTTGTCAAGTACATGTAGTGTGTATGCTGCACTGGCCATAACCCTGTTCAGAAATATCTGTTGCTGGCAAAGTAAGCCCACCCTTGTCGCTTAACAGGGGTTCTTGTGTAGCTTTTAATAGCCTTCGTTCACAGTTGGTTTTCAATTTTACTAGATCCCATAGTTATGAACAACATTTAGCAAGAATATAAATGTCCCCAAGGGATTCTCACCTGCCACAGGCTTGTCTCCGAGCAGTCGCTGCAGAATTTCCTGCTTCTGTAATGAAGGTTTCACAGGGCCAATTAAAACTTGTTGGGCTAGTTGGTCACTAATGATACCGTAATTCCCACTCACTTCCACACAGCACTTTACTACCTAATGTTTTCTAAAAAAATTGTCTAAGTTTACTTACAATGAGATATGCATGACATCTCCCATATTTTCACAAACACGAAATGGTAACACAAACTGCACATGCACTCAGCTTGTTTATAACGCATCAGGGAAACACTGACCTAGGCTTGCAGGGCTGATATCTTTATTATTTTCTCTAGTTAACAACATTTGACCAGCCTGCTGGCTGGCTGCTACAAGTGGATAAAAGTTGAATGTTCTGCATGATGTGAGAATAGTTTTGGTGTCGACACTCTCCCCCCAGCCACGATGAAGAGTGCCCACAGGTTATATTCACTATAATACATCACAAGCTACACATCCCTAGGGACATGTGGCTGGTACGTGTTTAATGAAGATTTGCAAGCCGAGGCTACTTCTGCAACATTTTTTTTTTCCTATCGATGATATTGACTGTTCTAACCGTGTCAACGATGGGTAAGAGCACTTGCTTTTTATTTGTGGTCGAACGATTGGCTCAGTTTCTATGTAAGCTGGCTTGCCACCACGTTATGTCACTTTAGCATTCATCGTGTTCAACGTGTTCATCGTTATCGGTCTACCACTAACCTGCCTGAAAATATGTTCGACAGTTGTGGCATATTTATTTCATTTCTTTCGAGGTACCTTACAGGTCCCAGGGGTGGGGGCGTTGAGTAAGGGGTGCGATACACTAGATACATGTACATATACATATGGAGTTAGCAGAAATACACAAGAAAAGATACAATCGCAATATAATAAACAGAAAGCATTGTAAATCAATATATACATGTAAAGACGATGCACGCATGCAAACACTAAGCGAAAGTGTGTGTTTATTGAGCACAAGAATGGAACGGTTACATGTCACAGCTGCAACAATCTTAAAACGAGTTCATGTTTTACAAAATACAAACTGCGCGATGAAGATAAAAAAAAACAATACACTTCATAGCGACAATACAGTGAAATGAATGTACTGCGCGAACAAAAAAAAGGCGATAGGCGGGATAACTGCCAGTCAGAACTACCTCATCTGACATAGCATACGAGAAATTTGCTTTGATGATGATGTAGGGCAAAAAAGTTTCCAAAATTCATCCTTGTGCTACGGAAAGGGACCTACTCGGTGAAGCTGGTGAAGTGGCTCGATAACATATAACGGAATGTTTCATGGTTTGCCTCGGCAGCAATGTAATCAGGCAAACTATTCCAGAGAATAATGGCAAGTGGGAGTGCCGACTTGTTGAACGTGTTTGTAGAGCTGTACATACAGGAATTGCTGAGATGATTGTGTAATCTACGTGAGATGAGATATGGTGTGTGCAGACCAGTAATGGTGAATCAGGAGGAGTGGGTGATTTTATGAAAGAATGAACTCAAGGCAATATCTCGACTGATGTTCAAGAGTGGAAGTGAAAGTTTCCGTTTTACATACAATATACTGGAATGGGGACCCTAGTTATTGGCGATGAAGCAGCTTGCCCTATTCTAAATTTCTTCCAATGTGTCAATGAAGTATTTTTGATGGGGAGACCAGATCGAACAGGCATATTTTGCCCAAGTACCGATACAGTGAAGCTCGTTAATTCGAACTTATAGATAATTCGAACTGTAAGTTATGGTCCGGCCAAGCTCCATACAAGCCTATGAATAAAAAAGCCCATTAATTCGAACGAGAGTGGGTTCTGCCGCGAATCATTCGAACTACGCGCCACCGCGCGGCGACTTGGCTAGTCACTGGATAGGGCGGCTGCCGAGGTAGGAGGCAGCGTGGACAAGGAGCGGAGAAAAAACGGAGAAACTGGCACGGAGGCCAGAGTGCAGAAAATAGCGCCACTGACTCTTCACCACTCTTTCCCCCCACAATCTTTCTCTCTCGCCGGCTACCTGCTCTCCGTCCTACGTAACCTCCAAGATTTCTTTTTTTTTTTTTAAGCGCCAATCTCGGAGCCTTTCCAAATCCTGCGTAGTTGTCGCTGTTAGACAACAGATGACATGACCAGCACACGGGTGCGTCGTAGCTTCGCCCAGCCTTCTCTGTAGTCTGTCTCGGGCGTGCGTCGTACACCTCGGTTGTTGTTCAGTTCAGTTCAGTTTATTACCTTAAAGGCCCCCCTTTCTAGGAGGGGCATTACATAAGGGGTGGGGATTTATTTAGGTTAACAATAAGCAGTGAGAGTTGTTTTAGCATTGAAGATGATCAATGATACGGTCTTGAAAGGCAGATGATGAGGCGATGTTGGCGATGTCCCGAGGGAGGCCGTTCCAGTCCGTGGCTGCTCGAAAAAAGAACGAGGCAGAAAAAGCAGTGGTGCGCAAAGATGGGCGGGAAACCTGAAATGGATGACTGGTTCGATGAGATATGCGTGCTGCGGCTACTATATAAGGTGGCTGATTGAGGGAAGAATAAAATAATTTGTGATAAAGCACGAGAGTTGCAGTGCGGCGGCGCAAAGAAAGGAGTGGCAGTCCAGATTTCGCTTTCAAAGATGAAATACTGATATCGTATGAGTAAGATGATTGAATGAATCTGGCAGCACAGTTTTGTACCGCTTCTAATTCTTTGATTAAATACGCTTGATGTGGGCTCCATATGGCAGATGCATATTCTAATTTCGGTTTGATTAAAAATTTGTACGCTAGTAATTTTACATGTAGGGGGGCTAGGCGGAGATGGCGTTTGAGAAAACCAAGTGCTTTATTAGATGCTGAAACTACATTAGCAATGTGTGTATGCCATGATAAATCATAAGACAAGGTTATTCCAAGATATTTATAAGACGGTACTGATTCAATTGCGGTGTTAACGATGGAATAGTGGAAGCGATATGGGCTATGGCGACGAGAAAAAGACACGAGTTTACATTCAGAAGGATTAAGGGTCATTAACCATGTGTTACACCAATTAAGCACGTTGTTAAGGTTGGTTTGGAGATAAAGGTGATCATGCTGGTTACTGATAGTGTGATAGATGGCACAGTCGTCCGTGAACATGCGGATGCTGCAGGATACATGGTCGGGCAAGTCGTTAATATATATTAGGAAAAGAAGGGGACCGAGGACAGATCCTTGGGGAACGCCTGACGTGACTGGGAGAGAGTTAGATAGGTGGCCATTAACAAAGACTGACTGAGAACGGTTGGTGAGAAACTGTTCAATCCAACGAAGAATGTTAGGGTCCAGGTGCAGGTGTGAAAGTTTTAGCAAAAGGCGGCGGTGAGGAACTTTATCGAACGTTTTCACATAGTCTAGAAAAATTACATCAGTCTGCATGTTACGGTCTAGGTTAGTGTGCAAGTCGTGAAGAAAGAGCGCTAATTGTGTTTCGCAGGAGTGACCTTTACGAAATCCGTGTTGTGATCGATGTAAAAAATTACGAGTTCAAGAAACTTGCGATTTGAGAGTAAATGATGTGTTCCATGATTTTACAGGGTACACTAGTTAATGAAATGGGGCGGTAGTTCAAGGGTGAGTCTCTGTTACCTGATTTGTACACTGGAACGACCTTCCCCATTTTCCAGTCATCTGGAATGATTCCTGAGGCGAGTGACTGTGGAAAAATCAAAGATAAATAGGCGGCACAAATTGATTTACCATTCTTCAGTAGCTTAGAATTAATTGAGTCTATAACGGGTGATGATGAAAGCTTCATGTTATCGATTACGGACGCAATGCCTTCTTCGAAAAATGAGATAGTTTGCATGAATGCTTCGATGTTAACTGATGGTGACTGTGAAGGTACGTCAAGTTCTTGAGTAAAGACAGATGCGAATGCGGTGTTAAATATTTCCCCACATTCATGGTCTGTCACTGGTTCATGCGCATCGTTAGTCAGTGTGATGTCGTGAGTCTGCTTTGGATTTAAAAGTGGCCGATATTTTCTGGGGTTGCTGGTTAGTAGCTTTGGTAAGTCATCGTGATAAAAGGTATGCTTGGCGTTCGGGATCTCAACTAGATATGATTTTTCCACTTCGAAGTATTTATCCCAGTCACTCCGCGTGTTACGGCGTTTGGCCGAATGGAAGAGCCGTTTCTTTTCATTTTCCAGCCGTTATAAGGGGAGATGCTACTCGAAAAAGGTTTTTTTTTGGCTCCTTGAAATTTTAGGTGTTAGTAAAGCTTGTGGTGCTGATTTCATAACTGCAATAATTTTTTTGATTGCTATAGTAGTTCCGGAGTTACTACAACTTTGATACCAAAATATAGGGTTTTTTGTGCATATAATAAAGCTTACTAAAAATTTTCACACAGAATTGCAAAATGGCTCATTCTGCTTCACTTGAGCAGTACAATACAGAAAAGTACCTCAAAAAGAAATATTATTTGATACATTTAAAAAAAATTAAAAGTACTAAATGCATATTCTACATCTCTCTATCAGTGTATCAAGTTGTGTAACAAAAAATCTGTGATGTATAATGCAACCTAAAGTAGATAGTTGTATTCTAGAGTGGCTGATTAAGCTCTGTGCAAAATTTCATCAAGATAGGACTATTTTATGCCTAAAAAAGATTGTGCACAAGATGAGAGAATTACCTCAAAATGGAAATCGAGAAAAATGCATGTGAAGGTTGTAACTATGTTACTCTGATTACACAGTGCTAGAGCACCTAAAATTGTCCTGCTCCATATGTGGATCCTTCTCGCCGCTTGAGAAGGGAGTCATCAAGGCGCGCTTTCTTTTCCACGTTCCGCCGATGAGCCCTTGCCTCGGCTGTTTCACACGCAGACATTCTTTCGATTCTCCTCTGGTCGCGGGATTGGCCCAGGGTAATCAGTTGATCCGGTGGGACTACACCAAGCTCCTCTAGCACGTGTGCAAAGCTTGAATGTCCTTTATTGAACCACAGCACGGCCATAGCAGCTGCAGTTTCCACTGTTGTGCGGGAGGAAAACTTAAGTCTTCGGACACAACAACCAGATTTTGCTGTTCAAAGATTCTGCAGCATTTTGGGTCTTCCCTTGGATACAACGCACCAGCAACTTTTCATCTGTGAGGCGCTTGTAAATGGGAAGCACAGCCAATCCTTGAGCCTTGGTCAAGATTGGTGTGTGGTCGGGTGGGGCCTCCCCAAGCGCTTCGGCTCGCCTATGCTTGCACCAGGAAGTCCCCCCTTCTGGACAGTATCGGTGGCTGCCTGCTGTGTTGCTCGATGATGAATGGAAATATGAGGCCCAGATGGCACGATGCATTTTCAGAATATCACCTCTGTTGTTTGCGATTGCAATACGGTAATAGTTCTGCAGCTTCTGAATTGTGCCATCTGTCAGCTTTCGCCCTCGTGGAAGTAATGTTGGCAGTTTCCGAAGTGCAGTGCCTAGATGCTTGGCCACATGGTTTGTGCACTCCTCCTTGTCCACAACAACTTCACCATATACCTTGGCCTCAGCGACAGCGGTATAAGTTTTGCTGTCCCCATCACTGAGGAACTTGGTGAAGCACAATGGTGTTGTGTATGAGGATGTCCTGCCCCATATGCGCAAAGCTGCCTCAGTCTCCATGGCATGAGAGGAGCACTCTGTATTTTTTTCGCAGACAAGTGTGTGGAATGCTTGCCATATTTCTTCCTCATCACCCAAGTCCTGGTGTCGGCTACAGGCAAGGCAGTAATTCGATAGCACTTCAAAATCTAGGCACAAACCAGTGTCCACAGACACAGCAGCGCCGATGCCATTGTGGCTCTTGTGCCCTCTTTTTTGCCATGTGCCATCATATATGACAGCAACATCAGCCCCATTCACTTTCTCTTTAGTTATCATCCGCGCTTTCGCCAGGTTTTCTTGCACAGCTTTGGTAGCTGCAGCATGAACTTTTTTGCCGATTGCAATAAAAGTCTTATGATGCATAGGTATTGGCAGTCCAAGAATAGCGCAAAAACGCGACAGCTGTTCATGCCCGATGCCTATTGCACGCGCAGCCACAACTACCTTCACATTGACAGCGAAGCTGTCGCGCGAGCTGCCGCTTCGGTAACTCCAGTCATCACAGGCATCGGTGGGCTGTCTTTCCGGCAGTACACGCTGCGAACTATGCGCGGCAGAAACCACTGACTCAGGACACTCACTGTTATCACAGTGCAGCTCGAGGAACGAAGAGAGGCCCTTACTTGCGGTGTCGCGAACGACGAGTCCAACGGTGTGGCATGTTGGACAAACAGCACGGCTTACCATCGATGTCAGTGCGCCGATGTCACAAAATACTCCGCTCACAGAGCCACAAACACTCTTCGTTCTCTCGCTTTCGAACTGTTCAATCTTTTTTTCTGATATGCTGATGAACTTGATCGCGGCGTCGATTTCGTCAAAGTTCCTGCAAGCCGCCGTATCTCCACTGCCTTGATTAGGCCTAGTTGCCCGCAGCTCGCATTCTTCTACCGCTGCTTTGCGCTTCGGTTTACGTCGACGCCCTCGGTACTTGTTCTTGCTTGCAAATTTTCGTGCTCGGAAGTCTCGCTTCTTCGAGTTATCCATGGTGAACTCGGAAAAACGTAGAAACGCACGGCAAGTGCCGATCGTCGCAAGCGCTCAGCGAGCGAGGCCGATCAGATGTACCCAATGGCGGCCTCGGTAGCGTACCATGTGACCGGTAGAGATGCGCGAAGCGGCTGCAGCTTGGCTGTAAACCGACTTGGAAACGACTGTTTTGTGAAATTCCTCACTAGAGGTTTTTAGTTTGACGTTTTTGTGGTGCGCTCCGCTCCGGGAGCACCCACGAAGCCACAGCGGAGCGGCGGCTGATTTTCCTCTTTTAGTTATTCGTTGCCGGCAGCGAAGCGGACCTTTCGCAGTTGCAGCGCCCTCTAGTCGTTTTCATCGTCGGTAAACAAAACAAATGGCAGCATATCCACGGAGTGAATGATGGAGAGTGGGGCGAAGCATTCGTCCGTCCATGCGTCCGTCTGTGTGACCGTCCATGCGTCTGTTTGTGCGCCCGTCCCTGCGTTCTTTCGTGCATCCGCCCCTGCGTCCGTTCATGCGTCCATCCATGCATCTGTTTGTGTGTCCGTTCGTTCATCTATTCAACACTCCAAGTCCCACCATCTCGCATCTTTTTATCATATATTCCCCATATAGAAGCACCGCCATCCAGCGGACATTCCAAGGACTTAACGAGAGGTGGCACACGCACACTTTCTTACGGCCTGCGCTTTGGGTCCACTTCCCACCTTTAACCACCTCGAGTTCATGATATATTCTAGTTCACTGTATTCATGGCACTGCGACCAAACGCTCGCTAAACCTTCCGAAAACCAAGGAGGTTACGCCCAGCGAGTATAACGTAGCAACCTTTCCCGGTCAGATAGGGCTCAATTTACATGCCAATGGCTGCTAATGAGAAATGAGAAACAGGAGAATTCGGCTTTTACTTTCTTACGGCTTGCGCTTCGTATCTACTTCTCATTTTTAACCACCTTGAGTTCATTCATGGTATATACAAGTTCATTGTATTCATGGCACTGCGGCTCAACGCTCGCTAAACCTTTCTAAAGCTAAGGAGGTTACACCCAGCGAGTATAATGTAGCATCCCTTTCTTGTTCAATAGTGCTCAATGTACATGCCAATGGCTGCTAATGGGGATCGCAGCGTGCGCGTTGACTAAAAGCCGAATGCTCATGTCTCTCATTCCCCATTAGCAGCCATTGGCATGTACATTGAGCACTATTTTTTATTGTTAAACAACGCACAGAAGAAATCTCTCACTGGCACCACCTTGGAGGTCAAGTGTTATACCTATTTCGGGTATGTGCCACTGGTGGTTACATAGGAGGGACGCCTAAGCCACGCCATAAGGAGCTTCGCTCCTAATAAAAATTTTTTTTTCACGTATACAAAGCAAAACAATAACGTATAAATGATCTTTTCATGAAGCATTTAGATATTCACTTTCAATGTATTAACCATCTATTTTTTTTTCTTTAAAGTAAGCAAGCTCTGACTTGATAGTAGCTGCTCAAAAGCCAGCAAGGTTCCGTTCCAGATCTATTGCAAGCATTCACTGTGTGTTGTTTGTGCTTTTGACGCGTGTGTGGTGGGGGCGTTTTTATTTTTCACCGTTGAAACTGTGTTTTTGCGGCTTGCGCTGGACAGGTTACGGCAAAGCTGCAGCACTCGCAGAAAGCGTGCCGTCTCCGGAGGAAGCCATCTTGAAATGAGCAAAGTTGCTGCCCGCACGAGAGGGGGCGCGCGGGTTGTCCCCCTTCCGCTTGCAAGAACGGCAGCGACGCACCGCGCTCCGCTCAGGCTGCTTGTAAGCGGACCGTATTCCACGCTCCGGTAACCCGCTTAAGGCCTTAGCGGAGGGCGCATGCGCACTCGCATTCCCGCTACGCTTAGCTGCTAAGCGGAGCGTAAAAACGTCAAACTAAAAACCTCTACTAAAATACGAAACTAGGGGGACGCCTGTACACTAGAAGGAGCCTTGATCTACATCACCGAACAAACCCCGATGGCGGACGTCATCGTGTTGCCGAGTGGCGGATTTTCAAAAATAGCTGTCGAATGCGTGAATTCGCGACTTCGGGAGCTACCTTCACTAACGCAGATCGACTTTTTACCACTTTCTTGTTTGAATTCAGCTATGAACTTTGGGGAAATGATAGTTGAATGATCAAAAGTGATTTTAGAAACAATATCTCAAAATTGGAAATTTTCGCATAAACGCGATTTTTCGACCTGCATCTCCCCTTAAACGTACAGAAAACCATGGCTTATTATTGTGATTAGTATGAAAGGTAACCCTCGGAATGAACATATTAGTGAGCACACTTAATTTATTTTTGAACATTGACCAGTTTTCATGTACTGTGCGAGTGGGAAACACTGATTTGTACTCAGAAAAAAAGGTGTTAAGGTCTTCAGTTATTGCATCGTAGTTTCCCCGGTCGTAAAGGCATATTGTTTTTGCGGATGTGTACTTTGGAGCAGAACTGAATGAAAATAGGGCATGCCCTATTTTCATTCAGTTCATACATGCATACATGCCATGTATGCCATACATGCCATGTATACATGCATACATGCCATGTAAGCCATACATGCCATGTAAAATCATACATGCCATGTATGATTTTATGGTCGCTGATTTCTGGGAGATAATTGATAGATGAAAGGTTCTCAGGATTGTTAGTATTAGGTCTAGGATGTTTGCTGTTTCTTGCATAACGCGTGTTGGTTCCGAGACTAACTGACTCAGGTTAAAATTTAAACATACATCAATGAAGTTTTTAGCCTCTGCATGACATAATAATGAGGACATGCCTAGGTTATGCCATTTTATGTTTGGGTAATTGAAGTCACCAAAGAGAAGGATGCTAGCATAGGGGTAAGTGGCAACGAGTTGCCTTAGGCTATTGTTTAGGTGCCTCCAGAAGTCTGGATTAGTATGTAATGGCCTATAACAAACGCCAAGAAGTACTGTTAAGAGAGGAGCGTGACAAATGAGCCATAATGATTCAATGTGGGATGTGACGTGTACAACGGAACATAATATACTTTTGAATTGCGACCAGAACACCACCCCCTCAAGTACACTTTCGGTCGCTACGATACACGCGGAATTCGGGTAAGTCGGTCAGAATTTCAGCGTCCGAAACGTTATCGCTGAGCCAAGTTTCAGTTAGTACCAGTATATTGCTTCCGGATGACAAAACAATGTTCGATAAGAGTTCGCGCTTTGGAAGGAAACTGCAGATGTTAGTAAATATCACGGAAAATGCGAGTGGTTTCGCAAGTGCCGGGCGTTGTCGAATTGTAGGTACATGGTGACAGGACGTCTGCTATGTGATTTCTTTAACTGTGCTAGACAATTTATCAAAAATATAGCGTTTTGGACTGATGTGCAGGGTTTTATACCGCAAGGAGAACTTAGTAGATTTAGCCTTGGCAAATGCTATCAATTGTTTTCGCGCGTGTCGAACGGAGAGCGAAAAGTCCTCTCCAATGCTAAAGTTAGTATTTCTTAATTTCCGGCCATTTGATAAGATCGAGTCCTTTGTTTTGTAACATGCGAATTTTACGATTATGGGACGATTTCTACCGAACGAATGACGACCAAGGCGATGAGCTCTTTCGAAGTCATGAGGTCCTACAGTTATTCTTAGATTATTATGGCAGAAATCGATAATTATTTTTTCGGAATCGTTCTATGTCTCGCTGTCAGTAAGGTCGGAGATGCCATAAAAGATGAGGTTATTTTGATGTGATCCATTTTCCGCGTCGTCTAGGCGGTCTTCTAACTCCTCGATCTTGCGAGACATGCTGCTTGTGTCTGCCCGCATCCTTTCGATGTCGTTTCGGATAGGAATAAGGGCTTGGTAGTGTGCTTCCAGGTCAGTCATCCCTTTGCATAAATTCGTTAATGTTCTATCAGTAGTGTTTAGGTGAGATTTGAGGCTCTGTACTTCGGTAATTACTCTGGATTGGCCTGCGGCTATTTTCTGAAGTTCTGCCAACACGGCATCGTTTCCGCCAGGGCCAGCGTTAGTTTTCACATCTCCTGACAGCATCAACAAGGAATGAATAACGGAAACACATTCGGCGGCAATGGCGAGACAGCACCGTGGGCTCGGCAACTGCACCAAGACGTAATTGCTAGTTTTTTTTGCAAACATCGCAAAGGATTTACTAACCTGCATCGCAAAGATTAGCGGGTTAGATGGCTGCGTTGAGGTGCAATCACAGAACCCACGGGGCGGTGCCGGCGGTGGGTGCGCTTTTATATGCAGCGGAGCTGTTGACGTCGATGATAATGTTGCCGTCCACAATGCTTTGGCCTCTGGTAGCCACTGCTCCCCTGGCGGTACGGTCATCCCGGGTCGGCTGTTGACGAGCGACAGGTGGTAGCATCCCGACACCGCTGCGAAGCATGGCAGTGCGCACCCTCATGACGCACCGGCAAAGATGCGCACCGAGGTCAGCAGTAGCTGGCTGGTGATCATACGGAAGATCGTCTGCATCGCAAAGATTTGCGGGTTAGATGGCTGCGTTGAGGTGCAGTCACAGAGCCCACGGGGCGGTGCCGGCGGTGGGTGCGCTTTTATATGCAGCGGAGCTGTTGACGTCGATGATGATGTGGCCGTCCACAATGCTTTGGCCTCCGGTAGCCACTGCTCCCCTGGCGGTACGGTCATCCCGGGTCGGCTGTTGACGAGCGACAGGTGGTAGCATCCCGACGCCGCTGCGAACCATGGCAGTGCGCACCCTCATGACGCACCGGCAAAGATGCGCACCGAGGTCAGCAGTAGCTGGCTGGTGATCATACGGAAGATCGTCTGCATCGCAAAGATTTGCGGGTTAGATGGCTGCGTTGAGGTGCAGTCACAGAGCCCACGGGGCGGTGCCGGCGGTGGGTGCGTTTTATATGCAGCGGAGCTGTTGACGTCGATGATGATGTGGCCGTCCACAATGCTTTGGCCTCCAGTAGCCACTGCTCCCCTGGCAGTACGGTCATCCCGGGTCGGCTGTTGACGAGCGCAAGGTAGCATCCCGACGCCGCTGCGAAGCACGGCAGTGTGCACACTAATGACGCACCGGCAAAGATGCGCACCGAATTCAGCAGTAGCAACATTGCGAGGGCTTGGAGCTTGTATGATAGAGTAGAGGTTTTTTTCTGTCGGATAAAGCCCCTCGCGATCGATGCAATGTCCGAGATAGGTAATTTCTGGGCTGCGCAGCCTGAACTTATCGTGTCGCGACTTTATGCCTCTCTCTTGAAACTGCTTTAAAACGCTTTTCAGCCTTTTTCCACTCTCATTTGATTTTTCAGAAATGAGCTAGCTGTCAAGAAAAGCCTGTGCCCCCACAAGACTATTTAGCACCTCATTCATTTTTTTTTGACTAACGCCGGTGCAGAGGCTATTCCGAAAGGCAGTCGGTTATAGCAGAAAAGCCCTTCTGATGTGCTAATGACGTAAATTTTCTTTGCGGAATCGTCCAGTGCTACTTGATTGTATGTGCCCGTAAATCCAGGGTGCTGAAATAATCGCCATCATGCAGCTGTGGAGACATATCCTCAATGATGGGCAAGGGTTGTTCAGTGGCACATGCAGGATTTACTGTGGCCTTGAAATCGCCACAAATTGTCACTGGGCCGTCCTTCTCATGCACTACTAGTATTGGTGAGGCCTATTCCGAGTGTGCTACCGGCCATACCATGCAATTTTCTATCTAATCGGCAGCAGTACACAACAGGCAACAATTTTTCTTCTTTTCTAACTGTTGTTTATTCAGGTGTACCATAAGGCAGCGCACTCCCCACATTAGTTTTCCTCATATTCATAAATGATCTTCTGCAACATGTCTCTTCTCGTATCAGGGTATTTGCCGATGACTGCATTATTTATCTTCCAATCAAAAACTTTAAAAATCACCTGTCACTTCAAAGTGACCTCGATGTAGTTAATGGTTGGTGTAGTACATGGCTCATGACTCTAAATGTCTCAAAATGCAAAGTAATGTCATTCACACGTAAATCTAGCAGATCTAAATTTTCATATAGCATTAATCAGTTCATTATCTCGATTGCAATAGAATGCAGTAAAAGCTCGTTAATTCAAACTGCAAGGGGAAGCCGCCTCAGTTCGAATTATTGAAAGTTTGAACTAACGAAAGTGAAGAACAACAATAGTACACTGCGAGTAGAACATAAGAATTTATTTTTAAAAAATCTGTGATCGTGGTCTGCCTACTTTTTTTGAAGACGGCAGCCAGCACTTTTTGCTCTAACGAGCAAATTTGGCGGAAGGCCTCTTCTCCGCCTTATTCAAAACTTAAGAAAAGACAGGCGGCATTCAATTCGGCCATGACTTTCGTAGCAGAGGACCCCACTGGTGCTTCGTCCTCCTCTTCATCGTCGTCACTGGCGGTAACAGGTTCTGCACTTCTCACCTGACATATGTCGCCATCCGTGTGTGCACCACACACCACTGCACTTGAGTCCACATCGACGTAGTCCGCAAAGCAGACGTCTTCCAAAACGTCCGCCATGGGGGCAATGACGCCGTGTTCGAGCACTGGTGGTTCGTCAGCTTGCAGAGCTTCGGTGCTGAAGCCACAGTGGCGAAAGCAATTCGCTATCGTCTCCTCCTTTTGCTCGCAACTTCTGCCTCTGAGGCGTCTTTAATAGTCCTCCTATTTTTTTAAATCAGTAGATAGCGTCGTTTTCGGTATCCCATGCTTTTTCGTGATATCTTGTTTAGGCAAGAGTCCGGCGTCCACTTCCCGCAGGATATCAGCTTTCTCCTGAAGTGTTTTGGTACGGTATTTGCCGCGGGCACAGGCCATCAAGTCGGAGCAGCAGAATTGTGACATATAGGAAGCTACTACCGGCGCTACTGCAACAAATGTTAGCCGAGGCTTAACACCAACACATAGAATAGCGACAGTTGGAAGCTACTCCCAACACTGTGACTGTGACTGCACCTCAACGCAGCCATCTAACCCGCAAATCTTTGCGATGCAGACGATCTTCCGTATGATCACCAGCCAGCTATTGCTGACCTCGGTGCGCATCTTTGCCGGTGCGTCATGAGGGTGCGCACTGCCATGCTTCGCAGCGGCGTCGGGATGCTACCACCTGTCGCTCGTCAACAGCCGCCCCGGGATGACCGTACCGCCAGGGGAGCAGTGGCTACCGGAGGCCAAAGCATTGTGGACGGCCACATCATCATCGACGTCAACAGCTCCGCTACATATAAAAGCGCACCCACCGCCGGCACCGCCCAGTGGTCTCTGTGACTGCACCTCAACGCAGCCATCTAACCCGCAAATCTCTGCGATGCAGACGATCTTCCGTATGATCACCAGCCAGCTACTGCTGACCTCGGTGCGCATCTTTGCCGGTGCGTCATGAGAGTGCGCACTGCCATGCTTCGCAGCGGCGTCGGGATGCTACCACCTGTCGCTCGTCAACAGCCGCCCCGGGATGACCGTACCGCCAGAGGAGCAGTGGCTACCAGAGGCCAAAGCATTGTGGACGGCCACATTATCATCGACGTCAACAGCTCCGCTGCATATAAAAGCGCACCCACCGCCGGCACCGCCCCGTGGGCTCTGTGACTGCACCTCAACGCAGCCATCTAACCCGCTAATCTTTGCGATGCAAATTAGTAAATCCTTTGCCATGTTTGCAATAAAAACTAGCAATTACGTCTTGGTGCAGTTGCCGAGCCCACGGTGCTGTCTCACCATTGCCGCCGAATGTGTTTCCGTTATTCATTCCTTGTTGATGCTGTCAGGAGATGTGAAAACTAACCCTGGCCCTGGCGGAAACGATGCCCTGTTGGCAGAACTTCAGAAAATAGCCGCAGGCCAATCCAAAGTAATTGCCGAAGTACAGAGCCTCAAATCTCACCTAAACACTACTGATAGAGCATTAACGGATTTATGCAAACGGATGACTGACCTGGAAGCACACTACCAAGCCCTTATTCCTATCCGAAACGACATCGAAAAGATGCGGGCAGACACAAGCAGCATGTCTCGCAAGATCGAGGAGTTAGAAGACCGCCTAGACGACGCGGAAAATCGATCACGTCAAAATAACCTCATCTTTTAAGGCATCTCCAACCCTACTGACAACGAGACATGGAACGATTCTGAAAAAATAATTATCGATTTCTGCTATAATAATCTTTTATTATTATGGCAGAATTATTTCCTGCACCACTCTGTTACGTTTGAATGAGACTGGCAGACATTGAAAAGGGCCGTTTATTAGGTCGTGAGGGGCAGCTCAGAAGCGGCCGACTGGTTAAAGATCCTCCTGATCCTCTTTTTTCGCTATCGCTCTGGGTGATAAGTGCGTTCAGCGTATAAGCTTCTCTGTCTTCGTGCATGTACGAAACAATATATATATTTATATATATATATATATATAGTAATGCCAAGGAATGTACAGGGGAAGTTATTAAAACCAATGGAATGTAAATAAGAAGAAAGAAAAGTGGATGAAAAAATTACCAACTGTGAGCAGGAATCGAACCTGCTCACAGGTTCGATTCCTGCTCACAGTTGGTAATTTTTTCATCCACTTTTCCTTCTTCTTATTTACATTCCATTGGTTTTAATAACTTCCCCTGTTATTCATTCCTTGGCATTACTGTCTCTTATATCTCATTAATATTGTGTTAAAACCCGGAAAAACGAGCCCTTAGGTATACACTTCTTTCCCTTATTTTATTTATATATATATATATATATATATATATATATATATATATATATATATATATATATATATATATATATATAAATTCAGATCACTTACCCACGGAATCAACGAGAGCCCTGGGCGACTGACGTGTCTCCGCGACGTTTCGTGAAATACAGAAATTGAATTACTCAATTAATTTATTTATACATACGTGAAGTCGCACACGCAAGTTGGTCAATATAGCAAAACTAAACGAATTCGATGCTACGTGAACCAAACGGATTGTGTTAGTATTATTAGACTTTATTTTCCTTTCTGAGTACTTTTTTGGTATTATTTATTTTTATATATTTTCATCCTTTACAAGAATACCCATTTATTTATTTTCAGTATGACTGGTTGTACATTTTTCTGCAAGAGAGGGCAGGTGGAGGGAGGGGGAGAGGGCACATTAGCTTTCCAACGTGGCCATTATATTCCGAAAGCTGGAGCGGGTCGTATGCTTCTTGTGTGTGTGTGTGTGTGTGGCCCGATGCCACGAGCCAGCCGCCGAACCACGTGAACTTAAACTCGATCCATGTGTGGGATGCGAGTAAGCGGCAACATGTTCCACATTTTTCCGTTTTTCTTGGTCGCCTCCACTGGCGGCGCGCGTCTTACCTATACCAAGTAACAATGCCAGAATTACCCGCTCCTTTCCGGCGGCTCTCTGTCGCTCCTTTCTAGTTCCTCTCCTTCTTCTGCTTCTTGTTGTCTGTTGCTACCTCGTTCGCCCGCTTGTCTTTTTCTCTCTCTTTTTTTTTGGAGGGTCTTTAAACTGTGAGGGTGACCCTCTGCTACGGGAACTAGTATCATTTCACTTACATCCTACGAAGAAGGCTGGTCCACCAGCCGAAACTGTTAGGATTAAATAAATATTTTATTGTTTTGTTTCCTATACTGCACTATTCTCGAAGTTTATAACTTTTATTACGGTAGCCGGAAGAAACTCTGATCATCTATTTCATCTCTATATATATATATATATATGGCCAGATTTTGACCCTTACACAATGTGCATGCTGCACTTGAGTATAATTCATCAAGGATGAACTCGACTGCTCTCAACAGAGCCCGAATAAAGAGAAAGTTATGTCCGTGATCACGATAGGCCAGACAGAGTACATCTCAAAGAGGTTTGTAGCGAGAGAGGGAGACGAGACCACGTCGTGAAGCCTGTCGATGCGGCTGTGCCAATCTCGCCACAGCATCCAACATGCCAGACGCATGAACCCGTTCTGTTGCTCGTGCAGCTCGAGCTATATATGAGCTGCGGAAGACGCGCGGTGCGGTGACCAAGAAATGATGATGATGATGAATGACGATGATAATGACTAATGATTAGAATATAGGCAAATGTTTATTTTGTTTTCTGCGTTCCTATCATGCCATTTTGAACTATTAGCGCGAATTAGAGGGTAAGAACGAATTAGAGGGTAAGAAGAGCTTTTATAGTGTTTTTATTATGCCTATTAATGCCTATTTTGAACATTGGGGCCTAGAGTCCTATAGGTGCCTACAAATGCCTGTTTTCAAGATCGGTGCCCATAAAAATGCTAGTTAACCTCAAATTTTGCTTTCAAGTACCACTGGAGCCTGGTATTCATGTTACCCGAAAAATTGAGCTTCCGAAACGCTGTGGGGCGCAACCTATACTTAATCTCATGAGTAACTTTCAGCACTGTCAAGCCTATAAGGCGTTTAAGCCAATATAAAGGTCATTTAGCCTCTACACATGTATTTATCCGTGTCGCGTTGTCTGCTCGGCATTTCTCCGGTGTCTGCTCGCTTGCACAGAAAGCAGGAGGTGCTCCTGTGCAGCGGCAGGGCGATGAACGAATGCAAAACCATGCAGTGTCATCAGGGGAAAGTAAAGTGTAGATAAAAAAACTATATTCGTGCGGTTTTTGTTTTATTTGTCATTCACTTCTTAATAGGCACTTTACTACATTAGGTCACATGAGGAATTTCACTTAGACAGTGGAAGTTGTTGCATGCCTAATGAAAAGCTTTGTATTACTAGCACGATGCGATAATGGTGATGACACCAACGCAAACAAAATGAAGGCAGCTTAGTCTCACATCTCACTCGATACAAAGTTAAAAAAAATAGTGCGCACAGTTTCCTTCTGTGTGTTTTAATATTCTGTCAACCTTCATACTTCAATTCAGGCAACAGATTGCACAAAATACACATGGCGTCTCGAATAGTTCTCGCACTGTCACGTACTACTTTGACTATTCCATCAGTTCCACCATGTTGGGGTGCAAGCCTGTGAGATGAAGGTCAAGAGGTGTCCAGTCTGACATTTGACCTCTTTATGGTGCGCATTGCACTACAAATCTTGGCAGATGAGATCATGAGCGCCCAGTGCATGCATTCCTCATCACTTCTCAAAATTCTCAAACCTGCGTAAGGGCCCTTTACGGTGTTCACAGACAGAACAAAAAATGAGCCTGTGCGGTTAGACCAAGTTTATACCAGGTGAAAAAATCCTTCTGGCCTATTGTGCTCAGGCTATTTGCACCTGTGTAGCCCTTCTCAGCCATGCCAAAAAGAGACAGACCCAGAAGCATGTTTGTTCGACGGTGGACACTCAACTCCTCATGCTGGACTAGAAATGGAGAGACTATTCTGCAGACCCCGCAGGGAAAAAAATGCATAGCTATGCATAGCTATGCTTAACCATTATGCCTTCGTAGCATCATAAACTAAAGCATTTTTGTTTGCTTTCCTGTTGTAGGCACGGATTCCAAACGTATTTCTTTGAAAATTTGAATTTTGTTGAAGTTTAATGCGTCTACATTTACGATTTTAGGAGCCTAAAACTGTTTTGCCCATCTATTCTTAGTGCCTAAAACACGTTTTTTTTGTGCCTATAAATCCTGCCTATACTATAATGATGACGCTACAAATTACTCCCCCCCCCCCCCCCCGCAGAAATGAACCCGGAATGAAAACAATGAGAGCGTATATAAAATATACAAGAAAAGTCTGCAGATTACAAGACAAAAGGGACTGTGAGCAAGCCAGGTCGTCAACGGGAAGGGACTATCAGCTACTAGTAGGTCTCTGACAGGTGACACAGGGAAAAAAAGCAGCGGGCAAAGATGAAAGAGCTGGGTTGCTGTGGTCATAAAGGAGCAGGTGCCACGATGACTTGGCAAGATCATTGAAGAGAGCACCTGGCGTCTCGAGCAGCACGACGGTTACGGTGGGTATGCACCATGCAGAGCCAGTAGACATCTGGGCCGTGACGAAGGGTATGCCTGAAGTTAAAGGGCATTCCTACTGGGTGGTATAGCCCGTCAAGGACTTTGGAGGGTGCTTATGAAACCTAGAATGCGTGGGCTTTACCAGAAAGTCCGCTGGCATGCCTGTGCTCGCCGGGGAAGTCTTGTGGATGTACGCCTGCATGATTGGTATGAAATGTGCTGGCTGTTAGGCTACTGACAAAGCTGTCACGTGCTCCTTGGTCATTACAGTCATTGTAGCAGCATCGACAGAAGTTCCGCCGTAGCGTGTGACAGGCAGGAACTTCAGTTGCAGATGTCGAGGTAGCAGGTAATGGTTGCTGGCAAGGTGCACAGGTTGTCAAGGCTGATCAAAGGTCATGTTCAGCATACATAGTCGACGGCGATGTCTCTGCGATTGGTTAGCGAACTGCAGGGGAGAGGATGTATGCGCCAGACACTGAGGCGTGCAACAAGCTAGCTGTCGTGGAATCTGGTGGCGCCGAGCTGCCACATACTGTCGATGTCGCAGAATACATGCAGGTGGCAGGCACATGCGACCAACCTTCGTATCCTTAGGGATTCTCGGAGAGGTCGGTTAAAGTGGCCCTCACTTTGACTTTGATGGCATCGTCTAGCTTGACATCGTGATAGGGCACAGGAATAGATGCTCCTGAGACCTAATCTGAGGTAGGAGTCGTAGCCGAAGAAATAACGTCACGACCATGGGAACCCAGTGGGCCGGTTGATACCTTGCTCTGTGACACCGGGTAAACCAGCTAGGCACGGGCCAATGGAAGGGGGCAATATGTATGGCCATAGCAGGTGACCACCACAGGGCAGAGGGCATCATAAGGCTGCGGGTTTGCGATCGATGCTGCAACAAAATAGCGAAACTTGACCGGCAGCGTGTTGAGCAGGATGACATGCATAAGCAGCTGGCCCGTGATGCCATTTTCTCGTGGCAAAGCATGCACAAATTACAGCTATGTTTAGCACACATAACCCTACGAAGCACAGCACAAGCGGATTCCCCGCTTTGTTGGAAGCAACACAACATTCTTACAGCCACATGCAGCCACAGCGTTTCTATTATGATTGCACGCAAACATGTGCATCACGTACGTACAAGCCTCATTCAGAGTTGTAACTTTTGTTATAGCGTTTATTAGCCGGCACACAGCGAGTATACACAATGGCGACAGTAACGGCCAAGCACGGACTCTCCGCGCGAGCGGCGTTCTTTTTGGGTAGACCCACTAGAAAGCACTTGAGAATTCGACCCATTTCAGTGTTCGGTGGCTCTTCTACAATTACCCCGGGGCCGAAGAGGGAGCCGCCTGGCAACCTAACAGCTTGTCACTACGAGCGGGTCATAGTAAGCCTTAGGCGCTCCACGTTGACTATGTCGCGCCCGCGACGGCGCATGTCCGAAGATTGTTCAGTTGGCTCGATAAGATAGTTGACTGGAGATGTGCACTCGATCACACGATAGGGACCTTCATATTTCGGGAGTAGTTTGGAAGAAAGGCCAGCTACAGAGGTCGGGATTGAGAGCCATACAAGGGAACCAGGAAGGAACGTGGGCTCAGAAGTGACGGAGCCATCACGAATACTCTTCTGCCGCTTTTGCTCATGCGTCATAAAAGTCTTAGCAAGCTCGTGACACTCTTCAGCAAGCCTGGCGGTCTCGGAAATAGGTGTACACTCAGATGGGTCCGGCGTGTACGGGAGTATCGTGTCGATGGTGTGTGACGGGTGCCTTCCGTACAGCGAGAAGATGAAAAACCGGTTGTGCTCTGAGGGGCGGTGTTGTAGGCGTAGGTGACGAAAGGCAGTATAGTATCCCAATTCGTGTGGTTGGCGGCGACGTACATCGACAGCATGTCGCTGAGGGTGCGGTTAAAGCGTTCAGTCAGACCATTCGTCTGCGGGTGGTAAGCAGTAGTTTTGCGGTGGACAGAATGGCACTCAGCGAGAATGGCGTCGACGACTTCTGACAAGCACACACAGTCTCGATCGCTGAGAAGCTCCTGGGATGGACCGTGGCTCAGTATGAATCGATGCAGTAGGAAGGACGCAACATCACGCGCAGTAGCCGCAGGGAGAGCGGCGATTTCGGCGTATCGCGTTAAATGATCTACAACGACGATGGCCCAGCGATTGCCAGTGGACGTCAGAGAGAGTGATCCATACGAATCGATACCTATGCACCCAAATGGACGGTCAGGGCAAGGTAACGGTTGCAGACCGGCTGGTGACATGTGTGCAGACTGTTTGCGGCGTTGGCAAGCGAGAATGGAGCGAGCGAACTGCTGGACGTAGCGGTACATCCCGCGCCAGAAGTAGCGTTGTCTAATGCGATGGTAGGTTTTGAATACCCCAGAGTGCACGCATTGTGGATCAGAATGGAAGGATTCACATATCTCCGACCGCAGACTGCGGGGTATCACAAGTAGCCACTGCCGGCCATCGGCGTCGTAATTGCGTCGGTGTAGGAGGCCATCACGAATGGCGAAATGGTGAGCTCGACGGTGCAAGGCACCCGTGGATGGCGTTGCGGGCGGATCAGAGAGCAAGTCGATCAGTTGGGCGATCCAATTATCCTTTCACTGTTCGGTAGTGATGATGTCAACATCAATGGCAGAAACAGCAACCGAGGATATTGAGCAGAGCACGTCAGCTTCAGGCAGAGGGGAGCGCAAGAGGGCGTCGGCGTCAGCATGCTGGCGTCCGTTGCGGTAGAGCACGCGGATGTCGTAGTCTTGTAAGCGAAGAGACCAACGAGCGAGGCGGCCTGAGGGATCCTTCAATGATGACAGCCAGCATAGTGCATGATGGTCGGCGACGACATCGAATGGGCGACCATACAAATAAGGTCAAAACTTTGTAAGAGCCTGGACGATCGCCAGGCACTCTTTTTCCGTGACGGTGTAGTTTGTCTCTGCTCTCGTGAGCGTACGGCTTGCATATGCCACGACATAATCAGAGAACCCGGGTTTGCGCTGCGCCAGGACAGCACCGAGGCCTACACCACTGGCGTCCGTGTGCACCTCCATTGGGGCCGTAGGGTCGTAGTGGCGGAGAATGGAAGGAGACGTCAACAAATGGCGGAGCTTCAAGAACGCGTCGTCGCACTCTAACGACCGCGAATCGAGGGGCCCGTTACTTCCAAGGAGCTTCGTCAGCGGTGATATAATCGTGGCAAAGTTTCATATGAAGCGTCGGAAGTATGAGCACAGACCCACGAAACTACGCAGTTCTTTGACGGACGCAGGTTTTGGGAATTTGGCCATGGCCCGAAGCTTGGTTGGGTAAGGAAGGATGCCATCCTTGGACACGACGTACCCTAGGATGGTGAGTTGGCGTGCTGCAAAGCGGCACTTCTTCAGATTTAGTTGCAAGCCGGCAATGCTCACACGTGCGAAAACTTCTTTTAGATGTTGGAGATGCGTGGAGAAATCTGGATCGAAGACAACAACGTCGTCGAGGTAACACAAGCACGTGTGCCATTTCAAGTTGCGCAGAACGGTGTCCATCATGCCCTCAAATGTCGCAGGTGCATTACACAGACCAAACGGCATGACGTTGAATTCGTACAAGCCGTCGGGTGTGATGAAGGCAGTCTTCGGTCGAGCGTCATCAGCCAGGTGTACTTGCCAGTAACCCGAGCGCAGAACGAGAGAAGAAAAAGATTGGGCTCCGTGAAGGCTGTCAATTGCGTCGTCGATGCGCGGCGGTGGGTAGACATCCTTGCGAGTTATCTTATTGAGCCGTCTGTAGTCCACACAGAACCGCACAGAACCATCTTCGCAACAAGAACAACAGGAGACGCCCATGGACTGTCCGAGGGCCGATTGACGTCGCGTCGGAGCATATCGTCAATCTGCTCGTTGATTTCCCAGCGTTCAGCAGGCGACACGCGGTATGGACGTTGCCGTAATAGTGGATGGGCACTAGTGTCAATACGGTGCGTAACAGTGGACGCGCGACCGAGAGAATTTCGCCCGTCATCGAAAGAAGAACGGTATTCTTGCAACAGGTCTAGAAGCTGGGAACGCTGTACTGACGTAAGGTTGTCATCAATGTAGGGGCCAAATAGATCAGGAGATGATGAATCATAAGTGGAAACAGCACTGACGGTACGCGAATTGAGACAACGCGAGTCATCAGGTACGCCTAGGACTTGTGCGTTATCCACTGATTCCACTCTGCCGATACATTCCCCTCGAACCAAGGTACGGGGATGGGTTGGTCACGAAAATAGCCGCGTTGTTCTGGGTGATTTGCACGGTCGCGAAAGGTACTAGCAACCCTTTCCTTCTGGAAGCACGGTCCGATGGCGAAACGAGTGCAATTGTGTCGGAGAAACCGGTGCAGTAGACCGATACACCCATCGTCGAGCTTGGAGGCACTATAGTATCGTCTTTCACGAGAATCTTGCTCAGTATCGAGGGACCGTCTTCTGGCGTCAAATGCGAGAAGGGCGAGAGTTCAATTTCAGCGGCGACACAATGAATGACGGCGTCGTTGCGGGAGAGAAAATCCCATCCCAGGATGATGTCATGAGAGCATGCAGGAATGATGATGAATTGGGCGACATACAGAACGTCCTGAACGACAACGCGAGTTGTGCAGCCTGCTGTAGGATGAATACAAAAATGTGAGCTAGCGGTACGAAGGGACAACCCAGAAATCGGCGTTGTAACTTTTCGAAGCAAGTGGCAAAGGTTTTCGTTCATAACTGATACCGCAGCTCCAGTGTCAACATGAGCAGATGCATGAACACCATCCACAAGCACGTCAATGACATTAGGTGGGCGGCTCTGAGGGCTTTCGCAATGCAATAGCGTCGCAGTCCTTGCTTCTGGGACTGTGACGACTAGTTTTCCCGCTCATGAGCAGCCGAACTTGACCGCATGGGGGACAGAGACCGACGTCGTAGAGACGGCGACCTTCGAGAAGACAGACCTGGGCGAGACAACAGTGGCGCAAACGGCAGTTCGTCGTTATACGAACGGCTAAGGTGGCCATATACAGGAGGAGAAATGGGAGCCGGCCGTATTCGAGAGCAATAACAGGCTACGTGACCGGCGTAACCGCAAGCAAAGCAGATGGGCCGGTTGTCAGGTGTGCGCCATCGGTTTGCCGGGGTGGGCCTCGCCCGGAACGGTGGCTGGAAAGGCTGCATGGTGGGCTGAAAATGAGGCTGAGGGGTTGCGCCAACATACGCAGCCAGCATACCCGCTGCAAAGAACGGAGGTGATGCTGCAGCTTCGGCGTAGGTCAGTGGTGCAGGCGCTTGAACGACTGGAGGCGGCCTGGCGACCACTTGGGTGTAACTTGGGGGCGCAGGGGCCGGAAGTTGTTGTGGATGGTACGCAGGCATGACCACCGCTATTTCCTGCTCAATCGCTTGGCGGATGGGTGGAAGAATGGTAGTTGCCGATTGTTGAACAGCCGGTGGGTGGGCAAAGAGAACGAGAGTGAACTGGCGCGCGATTTCCTCACGTATGAAGGACTTGAGGTCTGCCAGCAGCGCCACCTGATCACATCTCGCCTTCAAGCCAGCAAGCCTTGCATCTCGTGGTGTGTAGCAACGGGTCATCGAACGCTGCCGGCGGAGCTCCTCGTAGCTCTGGCACAGCGTGATGACCTCAGCTACTGTGCCTGGGTTTTTGGCAAGAAGCATCGTGAAGGCATCATCGTCAATGCCCTTCATGACGTTCCGGATCTTGTCTGATTCGGACATGCTGTCGTTGGATTTCTCGCACATGTCCAGGACATCTTCAATGTAACTGGTGAATAAATCACCGGCCTGCTGAACGTGTTCGCATAAGCGCTGCTCGGCTTGCAGCTTACGAACGGCAGGGCAGCCAAAAACGTTGATAGCGGTCTTAAAATCGGACCAGGTTGCGAAATCGGACGCGTGGTTGGTGTACCACAAACTTGCAACGCTTGCAAGGTAGAACACCAAGTTTGTCAACTTGCCGTCCTCATCCCATTTGTTGGGGATGCTCACGCACTCGTAAATGGCGAGCCAGTCCTCCACGTCAGTGCCATCGGCACCCGTGAAGATGGGTGGATCGCGGATCCTGGCGACATCAGGTCAAGGGTGTGGCATGGGAGTAGGCGTTTGCTGAGAGGCGTCGTGGGACATGGTAGATTGCAGGGTACGTGAGCGTAGTTCCAAGGGCATCGAAGGGGATCGTAGCACCAACTTGTTATAGCGTTTATTAGCCGACACACAGCGAGTATACACAATGGCGACAGTAACGGCCAAGCACGGATTCTCCGCGCGAGCGGCATTCTTTTTGGGTAGACCCACTAGAAAGCACTTCAGAGTTCGACCCATTTCAGTGTTCGGCAACTTCTCTACACTTTTCTTAGTGGCACATCCTAATATTGCACGAAATTTTTACGGTGGTCCCACATTGCACATTTGATCACCTTTTGGCCCCACATGGGTTATAATTATGAATGATTAGTTCAGTTGTAGAGCTTCTACAAAGGGATAAATCGTGATTTAAAAAATGGGATCAGTCAGCCGTATCATTTGAGTCCTTTGAGCATGCTGCGAGGTATTGTGCACCGTGATCTAAACAGCAATTTCATGTTTCACATATTTAGGTAAAAATGCCTGTGTCCAGGGTTTTTTTTCTTTTTTTTTTGTAGTTTCATTCATAAGCTGTGTGATATTTCACAGCAGCTCTTCAAAGGCGAATCAGTTTTCGAAGCTGATTACATCATCGCTTGTAGATCAAAATAACATTAAGAGGAAGTGACAGTGGATACGGACCTATTCTATATAGATGTAATCTATAAGAACCCTGTGAGCTGAAGTCGTAGATGGCAAGCGCATTGGCAGATCTTTTTTTTCTTTTTTTTTACCGGAGGGGGCAACACCTTGATTAGAACTGGGGGCTGGGCAGGCAAGTGTGAGTGACCATTATTTTGGGCGCTATATCGTCATCATCATCCTCACCAGCATCCTGACTACATCCACAGCAGGACAAAGGCCTCTCCCATGTTTCACCAGTTGACTCGGTTTTGTGCTTGCTGCTGCCAATTTATAACTGCAAACTTCTTAATCTCATCTGCCCACCTAACCTTCTGTCTCCTCCTAACCCGCTTGTCTTGTCTGGGAATCTAGTTGGTTACCCTTAATGACCAGCGGTTATCCTGTCTACATGCTACATGCCCGGACCGTGTCAATTTCTTGTTCTTGATTTCAACTATGATATCCTTAACCCCAATTTGTTCCCTAATCCACTCTGCTCTCTTCTTACCTCTTAAGTTTACACCTACCATTTTTCTTTCCGTTGCTCGCTGCGTCGTCCTCAATTAAAGCTGAACCCTCTTTGTAAGTCTCTAAGTTTCTGCTCCGTAGCTAAGTACCGGCATGATACAGCTGTTATATACCTTCCTCTTGAAGGATAGTGGCAATCTACCTGTCATAATTTGAGAGTGCTTGCCGAATGTGCTCCACCCCATTCTTATTCTTCTAGTTACTTCAATCTCCTGTTTCAACTCTGCGGTTATTACCTGGCATTACTGGTGCACTATATGCCATGGGAAAATTTCGGAGGGGGCAAGGGGGGCATGGGCTTGGTGTGCCGGCTGCACCACTGGCGGATGGAAACGCGCGTGGCCGGGTACACAGATGTACCCGGCCACGCGCCCGGGGAGGATGGTGGTGGCGCAGACAGTGGTAAAAGTTACCTTGGCGAGAAAAGTAAGCTTTCGCATAGACTAGAGTGCACATGTATGATCTGAGAAAGAAGGTTTTGATGAATGGGCTGGTCGAACACGCAGAGAAGCAACTGGCCACGAAATAGACTGGAATAGGATGAAAATAAAGAAAACAAAGTGGACTTCCGGGCTATATCTTTAATCTCTGACAATTCAGAGTCTCTTTTTGTAATATACATAAACTGTTTGTACATTCATTTTTCATTGTGAACGGCGCTCTGTGCGGAAACTGAAACGTTCTGCTCTTAGGTGAACATTCCTGGTCTGTGTTTATTTTAACGCCATGGGCTCAAAATAACAACCACAACAACAAAGAAAGAGAGAGGTGACAGTGGCACTGCCAGCGGCCGCGATTGCTGCGACTTTCTGCATTGCATAGTCTGCAGAAGTCCGCACAGATAAGTCAGAGCAATACAACGCTGTTAAAAAATGAAAACGTGAAGTCGCCGTTTAAAACAACACATCTAACCGCCAGCTTTCCTTCGCTAGAGCGAGGTGAGATCACGTGATACAATGATATGGCTTTAGTGCAGCTCAGTTTAAGCATGAAGGAAAGATACTATACAGCCAATAAGGGGAAAAAACACACAACAGTGTGAGTGCTGTCTTCTTGACTGTATAGTATCTTTCCTTTATGCTCAAACTGAGCTGCGCTAAAGCCATATCATTTTATCATGCACCAACTCACCTAGTCAGCAGTACGTGATACAAACCAGCACGTCAACGTGATTGCAGTGCTCCCGCCTCCAGTGGTGGGCCTCGCGCCCAATATAATCTAGAATAATCACTGAACTTTTCACTTGGCAGCTGGGTTGGTGGCAACGCAACATTCCATGAACTACATCCTTTTATATGCGCAGGTTGGTTGAACTTGCGTTACTGAAACCAATTCTGTTAACTTCTTTTTTCTTTTTTTTTTCTTTTTTAGCCATAATCACTGCTGCCAAGCTGAAATGCCAACTTTTGCTGAGCTTTCTCAAGAATTGGAATCATTGCGCAAAGAAGTTGGAGATTGCATAGCAGCGTGGCCGTGTTTAATAACATCTGTGAAACAATGAAGTCTAAGCAGAAAAACCTCTTCAAAGAAAATAAAGAGCTGTATCCAACAAATGAACAGCTATCAAAATAGATTCCTGAATTACAGCTAAACTCGTACATGGAAACTCGTACATAGAAATTAACGGTGTCCAAGAAACAAAAGGCCAAAGCTGCAAGGCAATTCTACAACAGTTTGCAGAAAAGAATAGTTGTTCTTTGAGCCCTGCTGAGATTGATATTGTGCACAGGGAACCTGTTAAAAGTAGCTCGAACATTATTGCACGCTTTTGTTCTCGACAAAAGAAGGCAGAGTTTTCTTCGAAGGCCAGAAAAGTTTGTCTGTTAACCAGGTCTATCGGCATAAAGAATTAGGATCAGTCCATGTTTGTGAACAACTAGCCGACTCCTGAGAACAAACAGCTGTTTGCTCAGGCACTGGCACTTCAGAGAGAAAAGCAGTGACAGTTTCTATGGGCATACAACTGCTGCAAGTCTGCAGACGGCTTAGTGTACCGCATCTCTTGTGTTGGTCATCTGGCCGTTTTCACCCAACATGCATCCATAATGATTATGAACCATCATGGTGTCACACACTGCCCCTGAGCGGAAGCAACTTCTTGGTTGTTCGGCTGCTTCTCAGATTTCCATCGCCCGAAGCTAACAAAAAAACTTCGACGATATGGTTATTTTCTCACGTTACCCGGTCATCACTTTTCGCCATCGGAAACATCTGTAGCTCATGATAACTTGTTTTCCTTACCAGGTTATCGCGCTGAATTTTGTCATCGCCTTCGTCTTACAGTAACTTCCGTTTTGAACTTGATAATATTCTAAGTTCCTTTATACCCGAAAACTACAATTAGATAATTTTAGGCAACATGAACATTGACATTAAAACTATTAATGATACCTCTTGCGCTCAATACTCCCACTGCTTCATGGGGCATGGTTTAGAATCTCTCCTGGATTTTCCGACACGATGTGCTTCTTCCGACCGGAACACACTTATTCATCATATACTCAGTAGCGTAATGTCAGTTCAAAAAGCCACTGTGGTCAATTTGAATCTGACAGAATTTATTCAATTTTTCTGCTATTGAATATACAAACTATTAACAAAACTAAAATGATCAATAAGTTCTCTTTTTGATTCTGCAAAGTTCCTAGATTTGGTATCGTGCTCCGACTGGGCGGAATTATCACAAGAACCTTGCATCAACAAAGTGTTCAATGCCTTGACCGAGAAGCTTACGGGTATCATAAACTCGTGTATGTCTGTATCCATTATATCATATTGGTACTCAACCCCTAGAAATCCATGGATTATGAGAGGACTGCTAAACAGCATAAATAAAAAGACAATCTTTACAAAAAAGTATCACATTGGTACTCAACCCCTAAAGACCTGTGGTTTACAAGAGGACTGCTGCACATCATAAATAAAAAAGACAAACTTTAGAAAAAAGTAAAGCTCCAGCCATTGAACTTCTCTTTTTGGGCACTCTTTGAAGTGTATTCACATATCCTTACTGACCTACTTAAAAGAGCTTAACAAACCTACTACCAAAATAAAGTGCTTGATAGTGGGAATGACAGTAAAAAAAATGAAACATATTAAAAAAATTTCTACATCTTGGTCAGCCAGACACACTCACGACAGAATTTTCGAATGGCACCAGCACTCAAACTAACCCTATCGCTATTGCCAATTCAATTAACGAATCATTTTGCAACAACTTTGTATCGACTGTCACTACCTTGCCTTCATTGTATCGCTTGTCTTACTCACTTTTATTGAAACCCACATCACCTGATCAAAATCTACGCACTCTAAAAAGTTTGAAGACAACAAAATGTAGCCTAGACTCAATTTACTCTTCCAAAATCAGACTTGTTGCTCCCGATTTATCATCTGTGCTTTCAGATCTTATCGACACCGCATTTCTTTCTGGCGTTTTTCCTACAATCCTCCAACAAGGGAAGGTGACACCTGTATTCAAAAAGCGAGACCAAAAAGTTTTCTCTAGTAATGGCCCAATAACAATCCTCCCATTTTTTAGTAAGGTCATTGAGAAGCTCATTGTTAATCGCCTTATAAACTAGTAGTTAAAATTAGTAGTTAAATATAGCACGAACATCGCTTCGCTCTCTGCCACAGCAGCATTTACAAAAGGAGCGTGGTACTCACACAAGAAGAAGTAAGAATTGTGACCGCTGTTCGCACTTGTCTATGTGTATACTTGTGCGTTCGTTTTGTACGTCTTTCGATCTGTTTGAGCAGCGTGCTTAACCCTTTTAGACGATACCTATTGAAAACTGTCTGTAAATGTGTCGAACCGCTACATTACTCCAAGGCACTCAGTATTCTATTGCAGCAAGAATAAGAAGATAATTCTTGAATTTATGTGAGTTACAGTAACTCGTTTTAATTAAATTTTAACTAAATATATCCCTAGAGTGATTGATGCTTACTCCTGGCATGAACAGAATAAAATTTCACGGTAGTAATATAGTGCCAATTCATTTTTGTTATGTCAATCTTGAGCACAGAAAAAATCTGCTTTTCACATTGCTTGCTGGAAGCGGCACGGCGCATGACTCGTCGAACGTGGTAGTGACTTGATAAAAGTGATCATATTGTTACCACATAAGTAATTTAGGTATGTGCACCTGTGTAGCGGGGAACAGGGTGGTGGCAGAAGAAGAGGACCTTCGCTTGGTGGCAAGAGGTCTCTGGTGCACATTCATTGTATACCCTTGAATCGAGCGTTACGTGGCCTCTGAATAAACCCTTCTCGTAGACGTAACAGAGTGGTGGAGGTGCTGGGTATGGCACGTCGACCCATCACAGAGCCATAGTTGTTCGGAGTTTGCCGGAGCCGTCGTCTTGCCGGTCTGCCTCCGACAACAGTGCGAAGGTCAGGAATCAACTGCCTCAAGTACGCGCAGGTCTACGCTGGCTACATCTAGGCATCGCTACATGGAACTTCGTCCGTTCGCGGGAATGGCAGGAGAAGATGTGGACGCGTGGCTAATGCATTACAAAAGGGTGAGCCGGTACAACCACTGGAACTCTATCGATCGCGCTGTTTCTCACGGCAACCACCCTGTTCCCCGCTACACAGATGCACATACCTAAATTACATATGTGGTAACATAATTGGTGCAAGTCGCTCTCTCAGCAACTCAAAGCGTAACTACACTGTCACAGAGCAAAAATGCCTTGCAGTAGTCTTCACAGTGCAGCGCTTCGTGTCCTACCTGTACAGACGCCCCTTTACCATCGTGACAGACCATCATTCTCTTTGCTGGTTGGTCAATCTGCGTGACCCATCTGGTCGGCTGGTGCGCTGGGCACTTCCTCTACAAGAATATGACTTCACGGTTTCCTATAAAAGCGGCCAACCCCATGTTGACGCAGATTGCCTTTCGCGACTACCGCTTCCAACGACGGAATGTGACGCGGACAACTTCGACACCTACATCGCATCACTGGACCAATCATTTCCCAATACCAAGACCTTTAAGGATGAGCAACAAAGGGACAGCACCATACAGCAACTTTTTGCTATCAAACCAAAGTCATCGCCTACGCGCTTCTGCATCCGAGACGGGCTAGTTTACAAAAAGAACTGCACCAGCACCGGCTCACAATATCTTCTGGTGGTTTCGAAAAGTCTTCCCGTTTATGTCTTGCAGGCTATGCATGATGACTCAACATCCGGTCATCTAGGCACAGCAAAAACTTTTTGCCATCTTCAAGAAAGATTCTACTGGCCCAAAATGCGCCAGACGATGGAACAATACATGTCTAGCTCCAACGAGTGGCAACGTCATAAGCACTCAACAAGTGCTCCTCCAGGGCGATTACATCCGGTGCCACCCCCTAGAACTCCATTCGAGCAAGTCAGGATTGACTTTCTTGGACCCTTTCCCTCGTCTTCCGATGGAAATCGCTGGATAGTCGCCTGCACCGACCATTTCACACGGTACTGCGAGACAGCTGCCATACAATCGGCAACTGCAACCAATGTGTCTTTCTTCTTGCTACGTTTTGTAATTCTACGACATGAACCTCCCAAAATTGTAATCAGTGACCATGGCCGAGAATTCACAGCAGACGTGGTGGAAGAGACACTTCGTGTCTGCGCTTTAAGGTTTCGGCACTCTACACCATATCATGCCCAAACGAACGGTCTTAACTGAATGAACGAAGCGAACTCTCACAAACATGCTGTCTATGTATGTCGCATCTGATCTTAAGGACTGGGACAGTATTCTATCTTTTATCACTTATGCATTCAACACTGGACAGCATGAAACTACAGGCTACAGTCCATTATTTCTTCTATATGCTCGACCGCCTCATCATATCCTGAGTACAATCTTCTCGTGTTTGGACCACCGTGATCCCCGCATATCCTAGATCATCAGTCGGGCAGAAGAAGCCAGACACCTTGCTTATTTGCGCACTCTTCCTTCGCAAGACACATTTTGACAACCGACGTCGACACGTGACGTACAATCATGGCGACCTAGTGTTGCTGAGGACACCAACTAGAAAATGCGGTTTGAACGAGAAACTGCTAGCGCACTATGCGGGACCTTATCTTCTTACAGACCGTATCAGTGATTTAGTTTACCGCATAGCACGTCTCCATTCGAACGGCCGACGGTCTGCAAAAACTGAACTTGCCCATGTTGGGCGTTAGAAGCGCTTTATTCCTCGAGAGAATGTTTGACTCGCCCAGTGGGCTTCGTCTGCGCGGAGGGAAATGTTACCACATATGTAATTTAAATATGTGCACCTGTGTAGCGGGGAACAAGGTGGTGGCAGAAGAAGAGGACGTTCGGTTGGTGGCAAGAGGTCTCTGGTCACAGGGATATATGCTCCACTGTGTTTGATTACATCAATGCAACTAAAAGATTACCGTGCTAGTGAACCCTAACCTTTTCAGATCATTAGTTTATAATTCGTAGCGATGTCTGTCAGGATCAAGAGATGGTTTGTCCGCTTGCGCAGCAACTATTTTTGTTTATTGGCAGTATTATCTCTAAACTAATTTTTCAGATTGGCTTCAATTTCATTTTAGTTTCATTTAAGTATCCTGCCGCCCGGTTCTCAGCCCATCCCCCTCTGTGGGTGAGCGCCATCCATCTGAGGTCATCAGCATCGGGTCTCTAGTGAGCGTTCATTGTATACCGTCGAGTCAACCGTTACGTCGCCTCTGAATAAATCCGTCTTGTAGACATATCAATATGTATCATTGCACTGCAAAATGAAGTTAAATGAACACAAATTTATTATGCAGGAACTTCAATTCACCCAAACTATGATATAGCTTGCTCTTTCTTATTCTGTACTTGATGTAAATACAGCAAAAACGAGTGGTGTACAAAATTGTGTACATAACGTCTCAAAGGTCAAGTGTCGAGGTGTGATAGTTGTTTGTCCATGTTTGTCCTGTGTATGCTTCTTTCGTGCGTGCTTTCTGCTTGAGGTGTGTGCTGCAAGTTTCGAGCAGCTTGCCATTCTTTGTGTTCTTCGCATGACAGCAGCATTCATTCCTTTGTCCTTGTGGCGAAACAATGCAGAATGAATGCTCAACTACCTCTGGAGGGACACGTATCACTTTAGATTCCTGAAACGGAGGATTAACCATGTTTTCTTTGTTATTGTTATTGTTATTGTTCTTTGTTTTCTCATAAAATAGGGCATTAATTTCAGGGTCTCCCTATTAGGCGGGGTGAAATTTTCAAAAGTTTAATTTTTGACTGCAGCATAGACTGCTGATAACATAAGTCAGCGACGCCCCGCATGTCTGCACTATAGCCGAAACAGCCTTCTTCATAGGCTACAATGGTGCAAAATAAGCTAGTGCAGCCTAGCGAGGTATGCGAACTGAGGCATGCGAAAGACCCGCTTTGCTAAAAAAATGGGCCCGAAAAAAAAAAATACAAAAAGCAAGCGCTATTGCGAAAATTTGCCGTTTACGTTTCAGGCCACCTAGATTAAACGCATTGTCACGGCCGAAGTTTTGTACGCTGAACGATAGCGAATTATCATTTCACAGCCTCGCACCTCGTATCCAAAAACACTGCAATCGAATCTCCAACCAGCACTCGTGTGTTACAAGTTTCACCCATGTCCTCTTTCAATCAAGCAGGGCAAAGGCAAAGAGTTCCGTTAATTTCGTTGTCTCGATATGTTGTCCTTATTCTTTATTCACTTTGATCGCCCGCCACCGAAAAGCAACAAATGCTGATTAGGCTTAGTCTACAGTTCGATATGTTGTCTTTACCCTATTCTTTATTCAATGATTACCCCGCTTAGCCCAAAGGCACTGCAAGCAGGGGGGTTACAATGCTGAAAATAACACATCTTCATTTATGCAGCACACTTGTTCATTAGCAAACTTATTCCATTCTCTAATAGAACGAACAAAAAATGAATTAGCATACGCAATAGAGCTGGTACGGTACTCTAAAATCTTGAAGCAATGATCATTTCGCAAAAAAACATAATGAGGATTGTGAAGGTGCTTTTCTTTTAGAATGCCAGTTTTGCTGTGAAATATTTGGTGCAAGAGCTTTAGCCGCAGTTTCTTTCAATGCGATGAGAGTAATTCCCATCCCAGCTAATTTTTTATATTGGTGTATCTGTCATTTCTTGATTAGCGACCCTGCAGCTCTATTTTGTATTATTTCAAGTTTGTCACTTAAAGTACTGTGCCATGCGTCCCTCACAGCCACAAGCGTATTAAAACATAGGTCGAATGTATGCTGAATACGTCGTTGATTTTAAACATGCCGGCACGGGAAGTTTGTACGAGACAACATTATAATCGAGCGTCGAAAAGATCATACTCAAGCACTGATTCAACACCAGCCCACATGATGCGATGTTTAGGTTCGTGGCCGGGAAATCAATGGCGATGAAAATCCGCTGAGCTTGTTCAAGCCCCCGTAGTGGCAGCAAAGGCGAAAGATCGCGACGGAAAGCCGAAAAGCTTTTAAATTTGCGGATGAGATAGGAAACGTGATAACGACGACGCTTTTCTGGCAGGAAACTCAAAGTGCACTTGATGAGGATGCAATTGCACATTGCATATTCCAAGCAAAGCGCATGCAGTCAGAGCCCTGCCAGTGCAAACCTTACTCCGACACCCAGGCAACCGCTCTTCTTCCTCACTAGGCGATCCCGCGTTTGTTTTTTGTTTTTCCTCAATCCAGTTAAGTAAAAGAGCGTCGAATTGCACCAGTGTCAGTACGGTCCAAGCAAGTTCAGGGTGTGCGTATTATGCGGGGAATTAAAAAAGAAAACCTGATCTCTCACGAGCAAACCGGGGGTGCACCTATTATGTGAGGGCACGTAAATACGATACTTAGCGGTACTCTACGATAAGGTTATAATGAACAAGAAGTGCAGTGGTGACTGCTCATCCCCAGCATTTCAACTGTCGCAGTGCTGTTGAAAGGCTGATGTACGCGCGTCATTAAAAAAACGGCCCTGCTGTGATGGTCCCTTTTCAGGAGATTTGAAATAGCATTAGTACAAGAGGGAGATTAGGGCAAAATTCGTGAGAGTTGGCAGGTATGTTTATGTGCATTAGTGTGACACACTTCAAGATTAAATTGAAATATTTTGGCAGAACGAAACCAAAAACAGGACAGCGAACGAAGGACACAATGCTTGGTTTCTTAGTGTGCGGTTTTTGCTGTTTCAGTCAGCTTTGTACGGACAGCCAAGTCTTGGTCCTGCGCTGCCGTTTTTTTCTCTTGCCTGCCATTTCATGAAATATGCTTCACACTGCCTCCTGTAAACTGCTGACCTTAACTGAAATCGAGTTATGCCATCCATTAGAGTCATTTGATAACATTTATGCACATTTAATTTTCATTGTCTTTCTGCCCATATATTCTACTAAATCTTTTCAATGAAAAAACAGCTGATAGTTGGCACTGCATCCTGTGTGTTCAGTTCCTTTTTTTTTTGCTGCTCTGGCACAAGATTAATGAACCAGTTTTCCCACCTCAGAACTCTACTGATCATTTATACTAAATCAGTTTACTACTAAATCAGTTATAGGCAATATTATTAATATTTCGCAGATAATGCACACATCCACACCAGTCTATTCCAGAAGTCATCCAACATGCAAAATTTTGTATTGGTACAACAATAAACTGTTTTTGAAATCGGTGAGTAGGCAAGAGTGCAGAGAGCACAGGCAACCGAAGGACATGCCTGAGTGCACAGAAAGCTAAGTTCTTCTAGACTCAAAGGTTTGAGAGAGAGTCTTGTCAACACCTGAAACTTTGAAAGCGAGGTTGGCTTCACCAATTGTTACTGTCATAACTTCAGAACGACTGTGCAAGAACAAAACACAGATAACAACGAAGACACAAGAGTTGGTGTGTAGTCATACCGGCAACAAAGACACATCCAGCACAAACTTTCTGCAAAATTTATGGTCTCATTAAATCTGTTTATGTACTGACACAGTATACACAGTCCATGCACGGACATGAACACAACAAGGAGTGCAGATACTTGCACAGTGAATACAATGAACCGATACAATTTCCAACATGCCACTGCCAGAAAGGCAAGCTCTTTGCCCATGAGGACCAGTGTGCACATGCCCAGTGTATACTGTGCAGCATACAGTAAACAAATCCACTGGCACAATAAATTGAGTTGAAAGTTTGCACTGTGTGTGTGTGTGTGTGTGTGTGTGCGTGTGCGTGTGTGTGTGTGTGCGCGTGCGCGCGTGCGTGCGCGTTTTTTTTTTTTTTTGCTGAACAGTCCTTTTGAAGTAATGCCTTACTAGCTTGCCCAAAATGCTGCTCTCAGTAACACGCTCAGTGTGGTCACTCATCGAGAAATGCACTGCACAACTTACCTCTGCCCTCAGACGCCGCTTCTCTTCTTGCGCCTGCAGCTTGAGCTTCTCCTGGGCTTTTTTCTGACGCTCTTTCTTGCGCTTCTGAAAGCCGGTCAAGAAATCGCTGCAAAACGCAAGAGAGGGTCAATTTTAAGAAGGCAGTAACCACATATTTTATGCTGAATCTAGTAAGCTACACACATGTTGGCTTCTCTGAAAGAGATGCAAGTACTACGGAAAGAGACCAGGCAACTTTACGACACTGCGACATGTAGACCACTGCTGCTTCTTGTAGGTACAACATTTCGTGAATGTTGGGCAAGCAAACTCAAGCCTAGCCAACATACCATATAGACTCAAGTGAAAGCTGCACTCTTTTTATACAATTTTGGCAATGTGTGGTTTGCACAAAATTTGGGTTTAGTTTTTCAAGCTGTCATAAGAAAATTCATCATTATCTCGCTCATATGATTCCTCAAAACAAGGGACAACATTTCTGCTTTTTTAGAGAATCCATTCATACATGGATATTGCACTATACAGTTTCCTATCCACCCCATCACCCCAAGATTGGGCGACAAGAGGCACCACCGTCAAAACGCTAGTGTGATTAGGCGTCCAACGGCGCGCTTACAAATGTACGCAGTGGCACTTTATTGTGAGCAGTGTAAGGCATTTGTTGGCTATTAAAATGAATTCACAACAGCTAACCTGTAATATGTATGTTCCCCCTGCCGAATGGATGCACAAAGCTCGCTCAACATTATTATTACCAATGAGAGAACACGATTCGCCAATGAAAGGGATGTTTGCACTTGGCAATTGTCTGCGTTATTGCACTTGGCAATTGTCTGTGCAATTTCGCACTATATCATGTTTCTAGTTTTTTCATTTCTTTTGTAGGTGATGGCTAAGTATTGCCTGCTATGCTGCAGTGCGATTTAATTTATTACTGTCTCCATGCATGCTGGTTTTTTTTACTAAAAAAATACTTTAAAGAATTTGATATTCTGGGGCGATGAGCTAATATAACTGCAAACACATTCACAATTTCTTTTTCTGATTCATTTTTCCATGAAAGAAACATAGGACAGTTGATTATTCAGGAAAGCTATAAGGCTGACAGCGCGACTGTTCTTATTTCAATAACAGTATAGAAAGGTAGCAGTTCAGCACCCAATTTTCCTCGATTATCTGCATGACAGAGATGCAACAACGTGTTCGTTATGAAATGCAAAGCATTTCTCTGCATCCTGCAGGAGCTTACAGTGTCTACGAATCAATCTATCTAGCCACTTACATATCGGTACTCTCATGATGACCCCGTTCACTTGGGATAAACCAAAATTAGTATGAAAGAGTAACATTGTCAAATATGACTGGCTGGTCATTACATGAATAATGTCACAATTCTATTGCGTATGTCATTCAACCCTCTCTGCCAAAGGTGAGGCACATACCATCGGGCGGGTATGTGAATGACAGTTTATAAATACCCAGGAACGGTGAGAACAGACATGCGTAAATTTAACACGTGAGCATCAAGAAAAAGCTGACATCGGAAGTGTTGACCGGACGTATGCAAAAAGTAAATGATAGGGTCCCCGCACAAGTCAAACCCCAGCATTCTGCGTGGAAATGAAATATTCTACCACAGAGATACGCCAGGTCTCGGAACTACATTTTAAGTAGATCCCAATGTTCTGGAAACGTCAATTGTGATTGCAATGCTGGCTATTCAATTTTATAAACATCACATATATACTTCTAAAATACAGCCATACCATGGGGTTAACATCAGTTGTAGTTAGGTGCCACCCACTGAACCAGAGCTTTATATCAGCAAATTGCTTCTGGTGTTGTTAATATCCATGCTGCTATGAAACAACTGGTTATATAAAGCATATGCAGCTGCTTAACGTATGTCTGTGCGTGCATTTGTACACTTCTTTAGCACCACTCTGTAATGTTTCACTCAATAAAAAAATTAGAATGCAGTCACCTTCCATCCGCATGCTTCGCATAACATCAATTCCAAAGGTACACGAGATCCGCCATAGGAGAAAAGTATATTTTTTGCAAACAAGTAATGTCCGCTCCTTCATTCAGTCTGTAACAACGACGCAAAATGCTTGAGATAATGTGCTGGAAATTAGACTACACAGCTGTGAGGCAAGGATTAATTTTCAACATTAAAGCGAACCAAAATCTAAACACTAGGGTGTGCACCTCTGTATAAATTTCTCCGGATGTTCAAATTTAAGCACCTCCATATCATTGTATTTTCTGTTCTTTTAAAAGGACAATTTAAGTGCCGAAGTGTTACAATTTACTTGACAAATATTTTGGCGTAGGGGGACCAGGACCATACAATAAAAAGATATCTCAAAAACAAAGCTCATCTGATAACCAACAACACCAGTAATAGAAACCTAACAACAAGCAAATTTCTTTCATCACTGTTCATCACTGCAATCACACAATATTGAAAATTCCTCGTGTTTCGGTACCATGATGATACACAGCACTCTTGATAAGAGCACGAACTGATCTTATTGCTGTGCATATTGTCATGAAATTGTGACACGGACGAAGGAAGCAGACTTGATGTTCCGAATAAATTATTTACTCGGCCGAACTTGTGGCCACGTAAAAGCAAAGACAAATTACAGCAATGCACTGACACTGATAGCGGCGAACAGAGCATCAGCCCTCGATGAAGTGACAAGCGGTGAAGCACATCGGCATTTATACAGGTGCCATCAAATATTCTAACGTTATCGCTAACGACCACGTAAGTTGTGGAATAACCTGTAATGTTCATGAAGCGGGCATAATCTTAACAAAATTATCAATTGCCATCCCGAGGCTTCTCGAACACTGCAAGTGCGGTTTGCGCTGAGAATGACTGACAGTGAAATAGGGCGATAACAAAACTTGAGGAGGGAATGTGGCATTGCTCCCCTCTAAAAAAGGCATCGTCCCAATGCTTTAACAAAAGACGAAAGTACAATAATAAAGTAAGAAAACGAACAATAAGCACAAGAAATAAAGCACAGCAACAACAACAACAACAAAATACAGTCCTCGGTTACACATTGTAATACTTCGGCCTTGAGAGTAAATAAATGAAATGAAATGAAATGAAATGGCTCGAAGCGCACGACTTGGACGACTTCAGGTCCGCACGTCGCCATTGAGAATTAGTAATGCTGTCGGGAACAACCTCGTAGTTGAGTGTATCGTGACGTCGAACTACCCTGTACGATCTGAAGCAGCGTCGCGGATGTTTTTCACTGAGTCTGCGTCGGCGTATCGGCGTCCACACTCAAACGCTGTCACCCGGCTGATATTTCATGAAACTTCATCAAAGATTCTAATGACCGCAATAGGTCGCCTACTGATTTTCGATGTGCAGGAGGGTGAGTTGACGTGCTTCTTCAGCATGCTGAAGGTAGGCGGTGATGTCAAGGTTCTCTTCGTGAGCAACGTTTAGAAGCATAGCGTCGAGCGTCATTGTTGGGCTCCTCCCATAGACTAACTTGTACGGTGTCATGAGTGACGTTTCTTGGACAACCGTATTGAATTCGAAGGTCACGTACGGAATGATTGCGTCCCACGTCTTGTGCTCGATGTTGACGCACATGGCCAGCATATAGGCAATGGTCTTATCAAGACGCTTGGTGAGGCCGTTGGTTTGTGAACCGTAGGTGGTGGTCCGGCGGTGAATTGTTTGGCTGTACCTCAGGATCGCTTGAGTTAGGTCCGCTGTAAAGGCCGCACCTTTGTCAGTATTGAGGACTTGTGGAGCTCCGTGCCGTAGGACGATGTTCTCGACAAAGAACTTGGTTACCTCAGCAGCACTGCCTTTGGGCAGGGCCATTGTCTAGGTGTAACGCGTGAGGTAGTCGGTGGCTACTACGATCCATTTTTTCCCGGAATTCAATGTCGAGAACGGCCCCAGTAAGTACATGCTGATTTGCTGGAATGGCCACTGAGTTGGCTCGATGGGCTAGAGAAGTCCGGCTGGCCTAGCCGGCGATGTCTTTCGTCGTTGGCAGTCCTGGCATGTCTTCACATAACGAGTGGCGTCAGTGGAAAAGCGTGGCCAGTAGTACTTTTTCTGTATTTTTGCATGCATACGAGAAACACCGAGATGTCCAGCCATCGGGTCGTTGAGTAGAGCATCTAAATCTTCTGGGCGTAACGCTAAAGGTAATACGACGAAGTAGTTGGCCCGAAGTGGCAAAAAGTTTTTCTTCAAGAGAACGCCTTTCCGCAAGAAAAACGTCTCAACTCTTCGTTTGAATACTTTTGGGAAAACGGCGGCATTGCCCCTCGAGGTATTCTAGAAAGCTTCTCAGTTCGAAGTCAGCTCGCTGTCGCTCAGCGAAGTTGTCGGCACTCATGTTTCACAAGAAGCAGCCCTCATTTGGGTCATCCGGCGGAGGTTGTTTGGCGGGGCATGAGACAGAAGGTCGACGTGAGAGTGTTTTCTTCCACACATGTAAAGGACGGTAACATCAAATTTCTGAAATCTCAGGCTCTACCGTGTGAGGCTACATGAAAGGTCTTTCCAGTCAGCTGCAAACATAAGGCATAGTGGTCACTAAAGACATCGAAGGGCCTGCCATAAAGGTAAGGGCGAAACTTCGATGTAGCCCAGATGATTGCAAGGCATTCCTTTTCTGTTGTAGAATAGTTGGCCTCTGTCTTTGATAGCAACCGGCTAGCATAATTGATGACTCTTTCTAGTCCGTTAATCCTCTGCACAAAAACGACACCGAGTCATGCACTGCTTGCGTCGGTGTGTATTTCGGTCACGGTGAATTCGTCGAAATGCGCAAGTAGCGGAGGCGTGTGCAGGCATCGTTCCAGTACCTGAAATGCTTCCTCCTGCGTGATTTCCCATTTGAACTTCACGTCGGTCCTGGTAAGGTTAGTGAGGGGATCGGCAATGCGGGTGAAGTTTTTGACAAACCGCCTGTAATAGGCTCATAGGCCAAGAAGTTGATGTAACGGCCTTCTCGTCGGTGAGTGACGGGAAGGTGGCGATGGAAGCTGTTTTCTGCGGGTTGGGGCGGACACCGGACTTGCTGATGACGTGGCCCAGAAACAAGAGCTCCTCGTTTGCAAAGAGGCACTTTTCTGGCTTCAGGGCGAGTCCGGAAGTCGTGATGGCTTGAAGTACAGCTTCAAGGCACCGGAGGTGTTCGTCTAAGTTTGAAGAAAACACCACGACGTCGTCTAGGTGCACAAGGCAAGTCTGTCGATTCAAGCCGGCCAGTACTGAATCCATAATGCATTGGAAAGTCATGGGCGCCGAGCAAAGACCAAAGAGCATGACCTTGAACTCATGACCTTGAACTCAACAAGGCCATCCAGGATAATGAAGGCAGTTTTTTCTCAGTCTCTCTTATCGACCATCTGCCAATACACAGTCTTGAGGTCGATCGAAAAAAAGTAACTACCTTGCATTCTGAAGACAATCTAGGGTGTCGTTTATCCGGGGAAGAAGATACACGTCTTTCTTCATGATTTTATTCAGGCGGTGATAATAGTCGCAGAAGCGTAGGGTTCCGTCCTTCTTGACTGACACAACAGGTGACACCCATGGACTCTCTGAAGGCTGGATAATGTCATTGCGTAGCATTTGTCGACTTGCTTCTTTATGGCGTCGCGTTCTCGCGTCGATACTGTACGGGCTCTGATGGAGTGGCCTGGCACTCTCTTCTGTTAGAATGCGATGTTTTGCAACCGGAGTTCGTCGATTTTCCACGAAGATGAAAAACACTCCTTGTATTGTTGGGGCAGAGTTTTGAGCTGTTCTTACTTACGTGTCAGAAGGCTTGCATTAAGGTCGAAAGCTAGTTGGCAAGCTTGGTTTGTCGTAGGAGCTTTGGTAGACACAGCGCGGGCACAAGCGTTGCTGGCTTCCACTATGTCTTCGATGTTGGCAATCGTGGTTGATCACGTCCTTGTATTCATTGCTGAAGTTCGAAACCAACACGATAGCTTTCCCTTCTCGCAACTCAGCTATTCCTCTGGTGACACAAATCTTGGGGTTGATCAACAGATACTGGTCGCTTTCAACGACGCTTCACATATTTGTTGATATCTGTGTGCCGGCAGAAATGATAACGCTGGAGCCAATAGCATTATCAACTTTGATCTGAGGTTGATGACTGCACTGTGAAGGCCTAAGAAGTCTTTATCAGGAATTATGTCTGTGGAGCAACGTTGTAGGACTACAAAGATTGCAAGGTAAATCCCACTTTTAACAGAGACTCACTGTGAAAATTCTTGCGGGCATTATTAAGTGACCTCTAGCTGTTAGTATCTTAAGGCCTTCCCACGTGGTGTTCACTTTTTCAACCTTGTGGCGAACGCTCCGCTGATGACGGAATAGTCGGCTCCGGTGTCGACGAGAGTCTTCACATTGTGGCTGTTGATAAGAACATCGAGGTTGCTAGTTTGTTGGCTTGTTCTGATGCTTCCGTGATGTGTCATTAGGTCCTCTTTGATACGTGAGGTTTCGATATTTCGAGGTCAAGATACTATTGTGCTCTGAAGGTTTCGTCATGGCGTCGGCGGCAGTGCCAAAGGATCTTCGGTAGTTTGTCGACAGAAGTTCGGCGAAGCGGCGTCTTGGTATGGGCGCGGAGAGGGGACAAAGTGTCGGGCTGCATTAGTGTAGCTCATCGCTTGCGGCATAGCTGCGGTGCTTTGAAAACTCCAAGCGATTGCCGAACTTCTTAGCGGACAATGTTGGCAATCTAGTCCAGTTGGGGCTGCGATGAAGGCAGCAGTTTCCGTTTCTCCTCTCCCATGATCTGCCGGATCGTTTCACGTATGCCGTCAGAGCCGAAAGTGTGAACAGCTGCGCTTTCTTGCGTCGATCGGCGATTGTACTGGCAGGTATGCATTTCCAGCGTCTTCTCAATTGTCGTAGCTTCCGAGACAAACTCTTCGACTGTTTCGGGAGGTTAACGCACCAGCCCAGCAAAGAGGTCTCGCTTTACCCCTCGCATTAGCAAACGGACCTTCTTGTCCTCGGACATGTCAAGGTCGATGAGTCGGAACAGACAAATCATCTCTTTTGCAAAGATTGTGAAACTTTCGTTCGGAAGCTGCGACCATCTTTCCAGCAAAGAAGCAGCCTTTTCTTCGCAGGCGATGCTCGTGAACATTTCCAAGAATGCGCCGTGGAAGGGGTCCCAAGTTTGATGTGATCACTCGTGGCTCATGAAACAGATCCTTGCCGCGTCTTCCAACTAAAAGTAGGCACGACGCAGCTTTTCTTCCGAGTTCCACTGGTTCAAGGCGACCACTCAGGCATACATCTCCAGCCATGTCTCCGCTTCTTCACAAGTTGATCCTAGGAAGGTCGGTGGCTCTGTCGGCTGCTGCATTACGATCGTGGCAGGCCTTGGCACAGGGGCGGTCATAGTGGTCGCTGTAGTGGTTGGTGGCACTGGGTTGCGAATGTTATCGGGTAGAGCCCCGTACTCTAGATAAAGCCCTCGCTGCCTGCGGCTAGCTCACTGATCGATGTTGGCTCCTACGTCCTCTTTGCGGTGTGGGCTTGGCTCATGGCTGGAGGGGGCATTCAGTACATGGGCCTAGAAGCACCTCCACCCTATGTCATGGGGTAGTGGCGCGAACGAAGAAAGCAGACTGGATGTTCTAAAGAAATTATTGATTTGGGCGAACTTGTGGCCACGTAAAAGAAGACAGATTACAGAAATGCACGAGCACTGACAATGATAGCAGCGAACGGAGCATCTGTTGTCGATCAAGTCACAAGCAGTGAAGCGTGTCGGCATTTATACATGTGCCATCGAATATTCTAACGTTATCGCTAGCCACCACATAGGTTCCAGAATAATCTGTAATGTTCATGAAGCGGGCGTGATCTTAACAAAATGCTCTACTGCAATCCCGAAGCTTTTCGAACACTGCAGGCGCGGCTTGCATTGAGAATTAATGACAGTGAAACGGAGCTAAAACAAAACCTCGAGGGAATGTGGCAATATACAGCTGAGCAAGGACAAATGCTCCTGTAAATAGTGCCACACAAATATACAAGCAGTTAAACTTGCGCTAACAGAGCAGGACAATCCGCCCTTTGAAAATGAACATATACATGCACATGCTAGCCTTAGGTGGCTAGCAGACAACGAAGGAAGCAATCCACACTCGGCACGCTTCAGCGAGTGGCCACCAGACGGCCACTGCATTCAATCTCGGGGTGAATCATTGCAAAGAGAAATCTCTGGCGCAGCGATCATTCAGCCACCATATGAATGGTGGGTAGTACACAGATTTGCCAAGTCTTCGTGCTTGCGGGCCTTGAACGCATTTGCAGCTTTACTTACTTTTTTGTCTTGACATTTGTTCTGAATAAAAGAATGAATTATTGTCAATTTGTGAGCTGGTTTGAATTGGTGAGCCAAAGCAGGTTAACCAGGCGACGTGGAACTGTTAAATGTTGCCAAACTTTGCCTTGCTACAATGCAGCTCTGGGCTAAACTGAGCCAAATGGAGCCAAAAGTATGAAGCTTAGACAAATTCATGTACTACCCCTCATTCCCTCGCTGGCAGAAGTGCCACGCATTCCAGCTGCCATAGACACTAGTGCCAGCAATGCCTCTAGTAAATATTGTAGGAAATTATTGTGCTGCAAAACTGGCCAGTCTCGGCCACTGCTGCATAAACCAGTTCAGGAGCCATCTGTGCCACCCATGGAGTTTGAGACCCCTGCTATTTCAAAGCTTGTCAGGAATACTTGTAAAGATGGCAATTTCACAACATTTGTTGTTTCTATAGACACTAGTGCCAGCAATCCCTCTAGTAAATATTGTAGGAAATTATTGTGCTGCAAAACTGGCCAGTCGTCTCGGCCACTGCTGCATAAACCAGTCCGGGAGCCATCTGTACCACCTACGGAGTTTGAGACCCCTGCTGTTTTAAAGCTTGTCAGGAATACTTGTAAAAGTAGCAATTTCACAACATTTGTTGTTTCTATGATAGACAAGCAAAGTGGAGAATGACAAGCTGTGACATGACGCAGCCTCTATGTGAGGTTAAAAATTGTTCTCCTTAACCGTTTTTAGAAACCTAGTTGCCAATATAAAAATGCATTGCTTTGATCTATTGTACAAATAAAAATTGTTCATGTAGTAAAGTTGAACTAACATGCGCACAGTTGTCAAAGCTATAAAGAACATTTTCGATAGAGATCTGTCTGGCTGGGTGAAAATTTATATAAGCAAAATGAACTCTTTAGCCAACTTGCCGCCCAAAGTTTCTAAAGTTAAAATTTAAAATATATAAACTGACCTGACGTTTTAAGAATGATTCGGTTTGTTCTTCAGGGGTGATTTGTTCAACCGGCTACGAAACTAGCTACTTTTCTTGGGAGTGTCCCCTTCTCATCGCCCTTCCTCCCGCCATTCTCATTGCTGTGATGCTCTTTTCCACTGATTCCAATTATCGTGCTTGTATGTATTCGGTAAGGTTCCAGTTGAGTGGTTAATATTTCCAGGTGTTGTTTCGATATGGCAGGACTCTAGAACTGTATTTTTGTGAGCCAACCTTTTTGTCGATGACCAGGGCATCGTTAAAGCTTATGCAATGGTGCATCTTTTCACTGTTTTCTGTAAGAGCTTTTCGTGAAGCATTAAAGCTATGCACGTCGTTTTGATCTTGCCATATCCTTTCGAGGAAGTTTTTCTGTTTCACCGATGTAAGTGGCGTGACCGTCTGTGAATGGCCAAGAAGCAACCCTGATAGCAAAGCGGTACATCAACCTCAACCACAATGTGTCAACCTACAGAACCACCTCTCCCTCATGAAGACGTGCCAAGACCTGAATACGATGCCACGCAGGCTACGCCTCAAGCCCCTTGTCCCCACGCCAGATGGAAACAACCTCGTGACATAAGCCGAATGCCGCCCGGTGAAAGCCCGAGTACACGACTGCCACAACATAGTCAAGAATCATAAGGTTACAGCGCAGCTCTGTTAGAGCATGACGAAAAGAAGCCAGTGAGGAAAAGAAATACAGAAAACAGGATGGGCCCTAAACTCCCAACTTTTGTTTATTGCATGCCCCTACAACACATTATATAATTCACCTGGTTGAACATGTGTACCACGCACATGACAAAGGACTGTAAGCGTGTGGTGCAGCACACGTGACAGAAAATGTAGCTTTAAGCAGATTGTTAAAATAACAATTCTATATCAGCGCATCACCGCCCGCGCCCAAGAAAATCGGGCACTTTTTCCGATGGGGCTACGAATGGCGTACTCACACTAAGATTGACAGATGTCGCGATAGAGTCCGCCTCAATAATCTCTCTTGTGAACTTGTTACAACGGCGGCTCGAAATGATACATTGGTCAAACGATAAAGTGCATGCACACGCTTAACAATGCATAGCCAGAAATAAAGCAGAAGAAACCTTACTTGTACATTGTAACAGTGCTCGCGCAGACGGCCATTGACATACTTACCAGTCTGTCCTATGTAAACTGCGTCGCGCGACAGAGGGGACATGTAAACGACAGCTAGGGAACATTCAAGAAACTTGGTAGTCGCATGCTCTTTTTCACAGGTGGGTTGCGACTCCTTTTTTGGATTCGTAAGCTTCCATAGTCAACTTAGTTTTACTGGCATGACACTGGTTTTTCCAGCATCAGGCTCACCATTGTCCTGCGGCTGTACCCGCCTACATGAACCACATGCAACAAGCACTCAGTCACTGACACCTGCACACCGGATTGCCTGCCATGGATAAACGCAAGCTGCATGATTCAGGTAGGCAAGTACGGCCGCACGCTAGAGCACAATGCTAGAAAAAACAGTGTCATATCGTATGCGCACAAAATTTCACATCATTTGAAAAAGATAGCTCATAAAAAAAACATCCACGTAGTGTTCTCTGCTCCAGAAAAACTAAACTGACTATGCAAACTTACGAATCCTAAGGAGGATTCACAACCCACCTGTGTAAAGAAGCATGCGACTACCAGGTTTGCTGAATGTTCCCTAGCCGCAATTTACATGTTCCCTCTGTCGTGCGATGCGGTTTACATAGGACTGGTAGGTGTATCATTGCTCATTTGTGCGAGCACTGTTACAATGTAAAAAACAATGGTTTCTTCGGATATTTTTCTGGCTATGCATTGTCAGACGTGTAAATGCACTCCATTAATTGACCAATGTATCATTTTGGGCTGCAGTTGTAACCAGTAGACACGAAAGATTATTGAGGTGAACTCTACTGCAAAATATGTTAGGTTGTGTGTGTGAGTAGGCCATCCGTAGCCCTATCTGAAAAAAATTTTGATATTCTTGGGCGTGGGCAAGGACGAGCCAATATAGAATTGTAATTTTGACAATCTGCTTAAAGCTAAATTTTCTGTCATGTGCGCGCTGCACCACACACTTACGTTTTTTTTTTCTTTTGCATGTGCGGTACACATCTTCAAATAGGTGAGCTGTGCTGTAGGGTCATGCAATGAGCAAAAGTTGGAAGTTTAGTGCTCATCCTGTCGTCAGTATTTCCCTTCTTTACTGGCTTCTTTTCTTTACCCTCAAACAGAGCTGCGCTATATTAACCTCACAACTTCATTATGCACCAACTATTTCATTATGAACCAAAATAAATCAAAAAATAATAAATAAATAAATATTGATATGTGGGGTTTAACGTCTTAAAACCACCATATGATTATGAGAGACGCCGTAGTGAAGACCTCCGGAAATTTCGACCGCCTGGGCTTCTTTAACGTGCACCCAAATCTGAGCACACGGGTCTACAACATTTCCGCCTCCATTGGAAATGCAGCCGCCACAGCCAGGATTCGATCCCGCGACCTGCGGGTCAGCAGCCGAGCACTTTAGTCCCTAGACCACCGTAATGGGGCTAAATAAATAAATAAATTGTCACGTAGTTTATTTATGTATAGACCTACTGGAAGGCCGAGGAACACCAGAAGAGCGAGGAACATCAACAGGCCGAAAATACAAAACAAGCGCAAGCTCGGGTCGCGCGTGTGCACCAAGGCTGTGGCTTGCCGTTTCTTGCTGCTTCGTCGTCATTCGCATAGTTCCCTACATTGGCCCCCGGTGAATAGCGTAGCCAACATGGCGACTTAAGGCATAGTCACTATAGCGGGGTCGTAATACGGCTTCAGGCAACTCACATGCACAATTTCTCAGCCACGACGGCGTAAGTCATGAGACTGTGTCAAAGGCTCGATCTCATAATTGACTGGAGACGTACGGGCGAGAATGCGGTAAGGCCCGTGGTATCGTGCCAGCAATTTCGACAAAAGGCCAGGAGTGCTTGGTGGAATCCAGAGCCAAACGAGAGCACCAGTCGTGAAAGTAGAGAGATGTCGGTCGGTGTCATGCCGTAGCTTCTGGTGGCCTTGGTCCTCGGTTGTCAGTGAACGGGCCAATCGTCTCCAATCTTCTGCGTACCTGGCAACATCAGAAATTGCAGTGTACTCAGAGGAGTCCGGCGTGTATGGGAAGATAGTGTCTAGCGTGCACGATGGTTTGCGTCCGTAACACAGAAAGAAAAGGGAAAACCCTGTTGTCGCGAGCGTAGCGGTGTTATACGCATACGTGACGAATAGAAGGACAGTGTCCCAATTGGTCTGGTCTGAAGCTGTGTACATTGTCAACATATCACCGAGAGTACATTAAATCCTTCTGTGAGGCCATTCGTCTGCGGGTGATATGCTGTCCTCATGCGATGAACCATGTTACACTGAGCGAGCAAGGCTTGAATGGCGTCAGACAAGAAAACATGCCCCCAGTCGCTCAAAAGTTCGCGGGGAGCACCATGGCAAAGAACGAAGTTGCGCAAGATGAAAAACGCAACTTCCCTCGCGGTTGCTGCGGATGGTGCTGCCGTCTCCGCGTAACGCGTGAGGTGGTCCACACCGACAATTATCCACCTATTTCCAGAAGACGACGTGGGAAGTGGTTCGTATAAGTCGATACCAACGCGATCAAATGGACGCGCTGGACAAGGCAGAGGCTGAAGTGTACCGGCAGGGCGTTGAGGTGGGGCTTTACGGCGCTGGCATGCAGTACAAGCACGTACAAATGTGTACATGCCGCGCCAGTAGTACCGCTGACGTAGACGGTTGGACGTTTTGAGAGCGCCGGCGTGAGCGCTTTGCGGGTCGTTGTGAAAAGCTGTACAGATTTCCCGGCGCATGTGGTTGGGTATCACTAACAGCCACCTCCGACCTTCAGACGTGTAATTCCCCCGATAGAGGAGGTCGTCTCGAACAGCAAAATGCCTGGCTTGACGGCGGATAGTTCTTGAGACCAAATTGGCTAACGAATCAGTCAGAAAGGCGAGGAGTTGGGAAATCCACACATCTTTGCGTTGTTCCGATGCCATGTCTGTGAAGTCTGAAGAAGGTGAAGAAGGTGACGAGGAGCTGAAGAAGGTGACGAGGAGCTATGAAAGCTGAAGAAGGTGACGAGGAGGTTAGGTCAGCCGGTAGCGGCGAGTGGAATAGCGCATCAGCGTCGGATTGCTTGTGGCCAGATCGGTATACAACACGAATGTCGTATTCCTGTAGGCGAAGCGCCCAACGACCAAGGCGCCCCGACGAGTCCTCGAGCGATGATAGCCAGCATAGAGCGCGGTGGTCCGTGACGACTTCAAAAGGGCGGCCATAAAGGTATGGGCGGAACTTCGTCAAAGCCCAGACAATTGCGAGGCACTCTTTCTTCATGACGGAATAATTACACTTGGCTTTTTTGGGGGTTCGACACGCGTAAGCGACCATGTATTCTTGGTATCCTGGTTTTTGTTGAGCCAATACAGCACCAAGACCGACACCACTGGCGTCGGCGTTGACCTCCGTAGGCGCATCGGGGTCAAAATGACGTAGTATTGGAGGTGGTATTAATAACCACCGAAGCGCGGTGAAGGATTCGTCGCACTCTTTTGACCAAGCAGAAATGCCTTTGAAAGTTGTCAACTGGTTGGTAAGAGGCACGATGATGGAAGAGAAGTTGCGCACAAATCAACGAAAGTATGAGCACAGCCCAATAAAACTTCGAAACGTCTTGATGGAATTGGGCTTTGGATAGTCGGCCATGGCGCGGAGTTTCGCCGGATCCACGAGAACACCCCCTTAGCAGACGAGGTGACCCAGTATAGTGAGCTGACGTGCGGCAAAATGATCGATATATGGGGTTTAACGTCCCAAAACCACCCAAATCTGAGCACACGGGTCTACAACATTTCCGCCTCCATTGGAAATGCAGCCGCCGCAGCCAGGATTCGATCCCGCGACCTGCAAGTCAGCAGCCGAGTACCTTAGCCACTAGACCACCGCGGCGGGGAGACGTGCGGCAAAATGGCACTTCTTGATGTTAAGTTGAAGGCCAGCAGAGATGAGACTTGTGAGAATACCACGAAGACGAACAAGGTAAGTCGAAAAGTCACGAGAAAACGACGATGTCGTCTAGGTAGCAGAGGCACGTGTTCCACTTGTAGCCGCGAAGGACAGTGTCCATCATCCGTTCGAAGGTAGCTGGGGCGTTGCAGAGTTTAAACGGCATGACGTTAAACTCATACAGCCATCAGGTGTTACAAATGCAGTCTTCGATCGGTCAGGATCAGCCATAGGAACTTGCTAATATCCTGAGCGCAAATCTAAAGAGGAGAAATATTCTGCTCCTTGCAAGCAATCGAGAGCATCGTCGATGCGTGGCAACGGGTACACATCCTTCTGAGTTTTCTTATTGAGCCGGCGGTAGTTGACACAGAATCGGATAGACCCATCCTTTTTGCGCACAAGTACGACCAAGGGCTCTGCAATGGCTCGATGACACCACACTTGAGCATATCGTCGGCTTGTTCGTTGATAATACGGCGCTCTTCCGCTGAAACTCGATATGGTCGTTGGCGTAAAGGAGCATGAGTACAGGTGTCAATGTGGTGCGCGATGTTCAATGTGCGACCCAAAGATGGTTGAGCGCAATCAAAGGCAGAACGGAACTCTCGAAGAAGGGACAAGAGTTCGCGTCTGTGTCGGCGATAGCTCAGCGGCAACAGAGGGCTGGAATGAGTCTGGCGCGGGCAGTGTGGCCACAGGTGGCGTCATAGCATTGAGCTTGGGGTGAGGTGCATGTTCGGCGAACTCTAGAGGGCGCAAGAGGTGAACGTCTTGTATGTTACCCAAACATTCTCCGCGAAGTAAGGTGACTGGCGACGATAGCGAGTTCGCGACGAGCATGGCGGTAGCACCGGATTCCATGGTGAGTACGGCAAAGGGCAGGTGTAGGCTACGGCGGCGGGTAAATACGTCAGACGGGGTGAACAAAACAGTTCCGGCAGGAGCGGCCGTACAGGTCAGGGCTACAAGGGTGGATGTTCTCGGTGCTATTTCCGTGTCTGCAACAACGACAAGTTTGTAAGGTTCAGGAAGAGAATCCACCAAGCAAGAGATTGGCAGCGGTGTAAGGGCAACTTCTGCACGTGAGCAATCTATGATGGCCCGATGACGCGAAAGAAAGTCCCATCCAAGAATGACTTCGTGGGAGCATGATGCCAACACAAAAAATTCAATGGCATAAAGTTCCCCTTGGATAATGACACGTGCAGTGCACACAGCTGTAGGTTCTATGCACTGCGAGTTTGCCGTGCGGAGCAACAGGCCCAAAAGAGGCGTCGTCACCTTTTTCGACTTGTGGCATAAGGTCTCACAGATAATGGAAACGGCGGCTCCTGTGTCAATAAGCGCTTGTGCGGCGGTCCCCTCAACATTGACGTCATAACGTTTTGCGATGAGAAAGATGGAGGCCTTAAACAGTTCGAATGGTATGCAGCTGTTGCCTCCGGAGCTGCAGCGATCAGTTTCTCTCTTCCGTAGCAGATCGGTGACGCATAGGTGACAGGGAGTGTCGTCGGGGCGATGATGACCGATAGTTTGCGTAGCGTCGATGACAGTCAGTGGTGTACCTTGATGACGTTCTAGACGAAGCAATTGGCCTGCCCACGGTGTCAACTGGAGGGAGATCTCGGCGACAGTGGCGGGCGACGTGTCCAGCGATACCACAGGCGAAACAGATGGGACTATTATTCGACGTCCTCGAAGCGTCTGAGCGACGGTAAAATGGAGCTGGAGATCTCGCGTAGAGATATGGTGCAGCAATTGGGGTTGTAGGCACGACATAGGGCGGCGTGGCAGGTTGAGCATACGGCATACGCTGTTGCGTAGACCAAGCAGCGACGGCGGCATACGTGAGAGGCGTAGTGACAGGTGGTTGCTAATGCATCGGTGGAAGGGCCTCAGCGACTTGGGTCCGGATGGCGTGTTGGAAGTCCGGTGCCAAAGCTTGCGCGGGCTCATGTGTCAGTGGCAGCAGTGACAGCTGGCGCGCTACCTCTTCGCGGACGAAGTCCTTGATTGTCGAAAGCAGCGGCTGCTGATCGGTAGGATGGGCAGCTAGGCGCAAGCTTGCGAGCGTGTCTGGCGTCGTGAGGGCTTGACGAGCGATTGCGCGCTGCCTACGCAACTCATCAAAGCTCTGACAGAGAAAAACGAGCACAGCAATTGTGAGGGGATTTCTCGCGAGCAACATCTGAAAGGCGCCGTCGTCAATGCCTTTCGAAATGTGCCTGATTTTTTCTTCCTCAGGCATGATAGAGTTGACGCGTTTGCATAAATGCAACACATCTTCAATGTACCCCGTGTAGGTCTCGCCTGGTTGCTGCGCACGGTGACGTAAACGGTGCTCGGCTTGAAGCTTGCGTGCCGCAGGTCGTCCAAAGTCGTCCGTAATAGCAGTCTTGAATGCAGACCACGTAGGAATGTCAGCTGCGTGGTTATTAAACCACAGTTGCGCCGTGTCCGCAAGGTAGAACGTGACGTAGCCCAGCTTACTTGGGTCGTCCCATTTGTTACTTGCGCCGACTTTGTCGTACCTTCCCAACCAATCATCGACGCCCAACTCAGTGGAGTCCGTGAAGATAGGAGGGTCTGGTTGAGGATACACGGTGCTGCAAGTGACATGGATGGTCGAAGGTCCCACCTGGAGATGTGTCTCGGTGGCCATGTTAGTGTCACGTAGAGGGGGAAGCTTACGGGAGCGAAGTTCCAGGTTTGTACGGGAGTCCACACACCACCACATGTCAATTTTTCAATTCAATTTCAAAATTTGTTTTATTGTTTTCTTGTACAAGACACAAGAAACAAAAGGATGTTGGGGCTAAAGGCATATAGCCTGACATAGGACCTAACACCCTTGTACACAGTTCGTACATAAAAAAACTAAAAAAAAAGCTTTCGCGGCATCAGTCATTCATGAACAAAAAAAAGCAACAGAGAAACGATAGCTGCCAAAACATATGTTACATTGAATCTGACTGACTGTACAAATCTTGTAACATACTTACTACATAACATACTTAAATAACAATCACTCAGATTGTTAAAATAACAATCAATCAAATAACAATCAAATGACACGTAGTTTATTCACGTATAGACCTACTGGAAGGCCGAGGAACGCCAGAAGAGCAAGGAACGTCAACAGGCCAAAAATACAAAACAAGCGCTAGCTCGGGTCGCGCGTGTGCACCAACGCTGTGGCTTGCCGTTTCTTGCTGCTTCGTCGTCGTTCGCATAGTTCCCTACAAAATAAATAATTTGCCCAATCTGCACTACTAGTCATCAGAAAAAAGGAACTGCACTTATAATTCCTATGCAGGCAACTAGAGTATCATATGCCCGACGCACTAGAGTCCCTGTAGATGTTCACAAGAAATGTTGCCGCAACCACAGACTAAATCAAACAAACATTCTTAAAAAGTAAACTCCCGGCACTGAAGAACAGCAAAGAACTCCAGAATGACAGCAATACCACCAAGAGCGTCATCATTCTCTCATCAAGACAACTATCGAACCACGAGGCAAGTGTTCTATCTAAAAGACACAATTTCAGTACAACTCCGCAACCTCTTTCACAGGTCATCACAGCTATTGAAGACGGCACACAACACATAAAAAGCGAAGCAAAAGACAACGTAAGACTCAAAGTCATTCAAATCCTCTTGAAGCTGCCAGCACAACGACGAAATAACCTTACAAAAACTGAACACGCAACACTTCAAGAACTTCCAAAAGACTCAACCATAACCATCCTGCCAGGAGACAAAGGCAATTCAACCATTACACTTGATCGAAAATCGTATGAAGACGAGATATGAAACCTTCCGAACAACCCTTAATACTTAAAACTCCCGAAAGACCCCACGCGCAGGATTCAACCCAAGCTAAACAAGCTATTGGCTGACATTTCCAAAAAACCACCCAGGATCAGAAACAGTTTACTTACGCCTCATATACAAAAATGGTTCTGGGCAGGGATTCTACGGCCTTCCAAAGATGCACAAACTAAAGATTCCGCTACGCCCGATAGAACATCACCACTTCGCATGCCGTCGAAACATCTACACAGGACCCTGTCACCACTAGTGGGGAAGACCACCACGCATGTAAGAAACGCCGCCCATTTTATTCAGCGTATGTTGGAGGTGATGATCGGCAGTGACGAGAGCCTCTTGTCATTTGATGTAGTTTCTCTGTTCACAAGAGTGCCCGTACCCCTCATGGTCTTAGTTGCCCAAGAGGGATGAAAACCGCAGTGAAAGGACGAAGCTCAGAACAGACGAATTGTGCCGTCTGATGGAGTTCTGCCTCAACGGGACATATTTTTCTGTCATAGGTTATTTCTACCAAGCAACAAGTGGAACCGCTATGGGAGCCTCCATTTCAGCCCCAGCGGCAAGCAAACCTGACAATAGAGCACATCAAAACACGAGCTTTGGACACGTTCGCGGAACCACCAAAAACATTTTTGAGATATGATGGACATCTTTTGCATGATAAAGGAGCCTAACATCGACAGTTTCCTGGTAGACTGAAATTCAATCGAGCCGGCGATTCAATTCACCGTGGAATGTGAACAGAACGTTCTTCCTTTTGTCAATGTACTAGTGAAACGGAAAAAGCGAGGGTGAAAGGGTGTTTGAGCTTCCATGTCTACCGAAAACCTATGCACACCGGATGACGCGAGAAAACCACAATACTATTAACACCCTGCCACACCGGGTAGAAGCACTAGAGCAAAAAGCCACCATAAAAACTAAAACCAAACCCAGACAAGTACTTTCTATGGATCCAACGGCACAGCTGCCAGGGCCAACAAATCTAATGTAATCATCATGGTTTCCACAACCCAAAACACGTTAAAAATTTGACAGTAGAATTGCGCTAGCTTCGCAAACCGCAAAACCCCACTGCTGCAGTATATCAAAGTGCAACCCAAAAAGCCTCATGTAATATTACTTACAGGAGACCCTTTATGAGACGCTCACACTATCGGGTTACCACCCCATCTCACAACGAGGGGAGACCAAGAGAGATGTAGCCACACTCATCAGTAAGAAATTCGCTCACATAGCTCATGAAGTGTTACCCACCCGCAGCCACTTAGAGGCGATACTCATTGAACTTGTAACAAACCATTTTCTAAAACAAAGTGTTTTTATCCTTAACGTTTACAGATCCCCTTTAGATTATAGACAGCCCTTCCATGCGCTCTTAGCTAAAGCCACAACCCTCGCGCGAAACTCTCCACTTGTTATAGCAGGTGACTTCAATGCCCCAAGCCTGTCATGGGGTTACGCCCAGGCAACAACGAAAGGCACTGATTTCACGCAAGCAATAGACAACCTGTCCCTCAAACTCATAACAGATCACCGATTCCCTACGAGACTTTGCACATCAATACAATGCAACACTACACCGGACTTGGCATTTATTTGTAACGTCACAGGCCACACCTGGACCAATATGCAAGAGAACCTGGGCAGCGATCACTTCATCATACATACTGAACTACCCAACGCGTCATCCCCACCACGCACATTCACACTAACCGATTGGGATGCCTTCCGCACCCTCCGCAAAAACAACACAAAGGAATGCAACACATTCACTTAACTACTCGCCTCAATTCAGGAAGACAAAGCCAGAACAACGACAACCATACAAACAGAACTAGAGGTCTTGAGAATGGACCCGCACCTCGCACATTTGTTCGAGGCAAAAGCGTCAATACTCGCGCGCTGGAAAGCATGACGACTAAACATACGCTTACGAAAACGCATATCAGTACTAAGCCAAGGCATCACAAAATATTGCACCGAGCTCACACGACTCCAATAGCATGAACTCTGCTTGGCGGTCGACGGCCACATGAGAACTGAAGGTAAACGAAATCTCCTAAAATACATGCTTAACGACTGCCAAACAAAAGATAACCAGAGCCATGCTATAGAACATCTTTTACACTCACACAAAAACACGGGAGAAACGAAATCATCCTTTCTTAAAGAAATCACAAAACGACACTTCCCCCTAAAGACTGCACAACCCACCGACTACCCACAAATAGAATGCGAAACAATACCCGGACTGGATGACCACTTCACGGAGCCTGAAGTTCGGGAAAGATTACACAACCTGAACAGCCACAAATAGAATGCGAAACAATACCCGAACTTGATGACGACTTCACGGAGCCTGAAGTTCGGGAAAGATTACACCTCAACAGTCGATGCGCCCCCTGTCCTGACAAGGTAACCAGAATTGCAGTATTTAGACGGCCAAGCCATCACACTATTCAAAAAAGATATTAACCCCATGTGAGAACCAGCCAGGTACCTGAACAAAGGCGCACGGCCAAGGTAATTCTTCTCTCAAAGCCAGGTAAACCACTAAACTTCGACAATATACGGCCTATCTCCCTAACTTTATGTATAAAAAAAGCAGTTGAACATGCTATCCTAAATCGTGCATCGCATTACATAAAAGATCACGAACTCTTTCCATTCAGCATGGTCGGGTCCCGTTCGCACTTATCAACACAAGACGTCATGCTATTACTAAGGGAACAGATCTTCGACTAAAAAACGAGAGATCTTCGTGGCATCCTCACCCTAGACCTCGCTAAGGCATTCGACAGCGTATCCCACCGCTTTATACTAGAATCCATTGCCAGCTTCAGTCTCGGTATAAGATTCCAGGCATACATTCGTTCTTTCCTAAAAGACCGAAGGGCCAAGATTCGAATATTGCAACTTACATCTAACACTTATACAATAGGTTCCAATGGGACACCACAAAGGGCAGTAATTTCTCCACTCCTTTCTAACATAGTAATCAAGGGACTGTCTGACAAACTCCGCGACATCCCCAGCATAAACCACATTATATACGCAGATGACATCACCATCTGGGGCCCGGGACGCTTCTTGACGGAGTTAGAACAGGCCCTTCAAACCGCTCTCAAAACCACAGAAGCCTACCTCAAGAACACTGAACTGCAACTGCCAACCACGAAATCAGAGTTGCTGCTATATTGGCCATCTTGCCAAGGCGCTCGTAATTTAACGCCCTTGTATGAACTACCCATAGTGCTACAGGCCAAAGAAGGGCACCGAATACCCCGTGTGCACTCCATACGCCTTCTCAGCCTCCTACTCGAGGCCACTGGCTGCCATGCACGAACAATTACACACATCACAGCAAAAATGCAAAATATGCTCCAACTGATTCAGCGAGTCTCGGGATTCAGACGAGGCCTTGGAGAGGCCAACCTTCTGCGCATATACCACGCGTTCCTGATGAGCCACATCAATTACGTCGCCTCTACCCACAACTGGACGCAAGTGGAAAAGATAAAACTAAACATGCTCATGCGCAAAAGCATTGATTGATATATGGGGTTTAACGTCCCAAAACCACCATATGATTATGAGAGACGCCCTAGTGGAAGGCTCCGGATATTTCGACCACCTGGGGTTCTTTAACGTGCACCCAAATCTGAGCACACGCGCCTACAACATTTCCGCCTCCACCGGAAATGCAGCTGCCACAGCTGGGATTGAAACCGCGACCTGCGGGTCAGCGCAAAAGCATTAAACAAGTCCTTGGTTTATCTCAAAACACGAGTACTTCCCGTCTCGACCAACTAGGCATGCACAGGAACATCGATGAACTGATCGAGGCCCAGACCACGGACCAAGTGATTTGCCTCTCCTTCTTTAAGGCAGGCCGCGAACTTCTAAACGAGGCTGGCATGTCCCCACATCCCTACCTTGAATGCACAGTAACCCTCCCCAGAGCTGTCTGCGCTATATACATACATGGTAAACCCACTTCCACGAATTGTTTACCCGCAACACAACAAAGGTGCCTGGACAGCGCTCGCGCGATCCTCAACCGTACCTTTGCGAATCACAACTCTACCGTCTTCCTCGATGCGGCGCAGTACAAAAATTCCTCCACCTTCACATTAGCGGTATTAGATGGCGACGGAGCCCTACGCTCAGCCGTCTCGGTTAGGCTAGCATCGGTTAGGCTAGCAACGAGCGCCATAGCCGAGCAGGTTGCTATAGCTTTAGCGATGGTCGACCCCTAACACACCCATGTCTTCACAGACCCTTGCGCTGCCATTTGGGCTTACGAAAGCGGCAACATCGCTCGAGAAGCAGCCCATATTTTACAAGCACGCAAATGCATGGGCTTGCATTACCTCTCTTGGTTTCCTGGCCACAAGGGCAAAGAGGTCCACCACAGCAACGCAACCTCAATGAAATGGCTCATGATCAAGCACAAGAACTGACCCACCGCGACGATCAATCAGCCAGTGTAGAGCTGGGCCCAGACGTACAGTTTAATTATCTTTTACTCACCTTTCACGAAATTACCTCCTACTGGCGAAACGACAGAAGCCAATACCCTTTACCACATGCAAAGCTCGAAGGCGCGCAAGAGGTAGCTTCTCGCATGCTACAAACGAGATCTTACCCATCACGGGGCAAACTCAGCCATTACAACTCAGATTCACAATGCCCAGACTGCTCAGAAGTGTCCTGTTCACTCAAACACATGCTCTAGCAATGTCCCGCGTTACCTCGAGGACCACTCGCCAGTGAGTTCGACTGGGAGGAGGCACTCAGGAGCCCCAGTCTCAGAAACAAACAAAAGGCAGTTCAGAGGGCCGAAGAACTAGCGGAGCGCCACCCCGTTCCCGCATCGACTCTGGCGTCGCCTACAGTAGCGGCTGCTAGAGTGTCCCTCATAGACTCCCTGGTGGCTATAAAGTCTTCAGGACTATTTAATAAAGTTCTTCACTGACTGACTGACACTGAATGACATTTGACTGACACCGGTTGACTGTCCACAAAACATCAGTGGTCAAGGTACACCTGAATCGCCCAGAGGCCATCTTCAGCTCCCATTAAATGCAAAGAAAAGAAAAAAGTGATCACCACCGAACTCCTTAATAATGAATACCTGAACAATGAAGAGCTTTATTCACCGAGTAGGCCAGCATGGTGATGGCCAGAAAAGTGCCCCCACCTTCCTTCTGCTAAGAGTGACCAGAACAATGGATCCTATCCCAAACATTCTGATTGCATCTCGGTACCATATGTTCCGGGACTCAGCGAGCAACTGCCCAGGTTTCCGAGGAAGGAAAGCATCTAGGTGGCGCACAAACCCGCTTAGACAATCCGGCGACTCTTGTCACGACCAAAAGACCAGCTGCCAAAGAAAGATTCCTTGAGCTAGTCTATGAGGTTCCATGCACAGACTGTCATGCCACTTATATAGGTGAAACAAAAAACTTTTCCGAAAGGGTACGGCAACATCGAAACAATGTGCGTAGCTTCAACGCTGAACAAAACATTCTCGCAGAACACAGCGAAAAGATGGACCATCGCATCGATTTCGAGGACACCCAAGTCGTCGACACGGAAGCTAGCCACACAAAATGGAAATATTAACCACTCAGCTGGTACCACGACACATCGCTTCGCCCGTCTCGGCCAGGGTACGACGGTCACCGTGCCAACGACGACTACATTGTTCGCCATGACGACCCTGGTTTTCGAGGACCTTCAACAACGTGGTCTCTTTATCACGAGTCGCCTCCTAATCGCCAGCCCAATTCCGCCCACAGGTCACGCTCTCCATCTCCTGCTCAGACATCGTCAACGAATCGACGTACTTTTGCTGACCTTCGGGGAACAAGGTCGCCCAGCCCTTACTGGGGAAACTAAAGGCGGCGACCTCTCGGGGTAAGGTCGCAGCCCGACCGCAAGACGATAAAAACTCCCCAGTACTGCTGCTATGCAGCGGCGATGGCGTAGTGGTTAGAGCATCCGCCTCGCATGCAAGAGGTCCGTGGTTCAAATCCCGGTACGGCGCAGTTCCCAACCGGATTAAAAAAAAAAATCCGCGTGTTGATGGAACTGCATTAAGAGGCCTGGGGTGCGGCCTCACCGGCAAACACCGCCGAGAACGCACTCCCTCACCAGAGAAGGATTGGCCACCCTGGTGCAGTATTTGGCTACTACCTCCCACATGCTTACGTCAAATAACTCACGGCCCTCAGTCCCCAGCAGCTGCGAAGCAACTGACCACGGCGGCGGTCAGATCTGCAACGCAGCAGAGGGTGCTAAGAATCTCTGGATCCGGACAGGCCGCCATTGGAACCTGAACTTGGCAACGTTTAACGCCGGAACCTTATCTAGTGAGGGAAGTCTAGCTGTACTATTTGAGGAGCTAGAGGGTGTTAAATGGGATATAATAGGGCTCAGTGAGGTTAGGACAGATGAGGCCTATACAGTGCTACAGAATGGGCACGTCCTTCGCTACAGGGGCTTGGCAGACAGAAGAGAACAGGGAGTGGGGTTCCTAATTCACAGAAACATAGCTGGCAACATAGAGGAATACTATAGCATTAATGAAAGGGTGATAGGCATCGTAATTAAACTGAATAAAAGATCCAAGATGAAGGTAGTACAGGCTTACGCGCCTACATCCAGCCATGATGACGCTTCAGTTGAAAGCTTCTATGAAGACGTGGAATCGGCAATGAGTAAGGTAAAAACACAGTATACTATAGTGATGGGCGACTTTAATGCAAAGGTAAGGAAGAAGCAGGCTGGAGACCAGGCGGTAGGAGATTATGGCATCGGTATTAGAAACGCCAGAGGAGAGCTACTAGTAGAATTCGCAGAACGCAATAATTTACGGATTTTGAATACCTTCTACCGAAAACGAGAAAACCGCAAGTGGACATGGAGGAGCCCTAATGGCGAAAATAAGAACGAAATAGACTTTATAATGAGTGCACACCCTGAAATCGTGCAGGATGTGGAAGTGATTGGCAAGGTACGATGCAGTGACCATAGAATGGTACGGTCTCGAATTCGCCTAGACTTGATGAAGGAACGACAGAAACTGATACGCAAGAAGCCAATCAATCAGCTAGCACTGAGAGGGAAAGTACAGGAATTTAGAGTGTCGCTGCAGAACAGGTACTCGGCTCTTAGTGAGGAAACCAACCTTAGCGCAGATACAATGAATGATAATCTGACGAGTATCATTACGGAGTGTGCAGTGGAAGTTGGAGGCAGGGTAGTTAGACAGGACACTGGCAAGCTTTCCCAGAAAACGAAGAACCTAATTAAGAAGCATCAAATCATGAAAGTGTCAAGTACAACAGACAAAATAGAACTGGCAGAGCTTTCGAAGTTGATTAATAGACGTAAAGTATGCGATGCAAGAAGGTATAACATGGAGAGAATTGAACACGCTCTGAAAAACGGAGGAAGTGTCAAAGCATTGAAGAGGAAACTTGGGATAGGCAAAAGTCGGATGTATGCACTAAGGGACAAAGAAGGCAAAATAACTACTGTCACGCAGTTTATTTAAGTACAGATCTACTGGAATGCCGAGGAACGCCAGAAGAGCGAGGAACGCCAACAGGCCGAAAATACAAAAACAAACGCAAGCTCGGGTCGAGCGCGTGCACCAACGCTGTGGCTTGCCGTTTCATGCTGCTTCGTCGTCGTTCGCATAGTTCCCTACATTGGCCCCCGGTGAATAGCGTACCCAACCTGGCGACTTAAGGCGTAGTCACTATAGCGGGGTCGTAATACGGCTTCAGGCGACTCACATGCACAATTTCTCGGCCACGACGGCGTAAGTCATGAGACTGTGTCAAAGGCTCAATCTCATAATTGACTGGTGACGTACGGGCGAGAATGCGGTAGGGCCCGTGGTATCGTGCCAGTAATTTCGACGAAAGGCCAGGAGTGCTCGGTGGAATCCAGAGCCAAACGAGAGCACCAGTCGTGAAAGTAGAGAGATGTCGGTCGGTGTCATGCCGTAGCTTCTGGTGGCCTTGGTCCTCGGTTGTCAGTGAACGGGCTAATCGTCTGCAATCTTCTGCGTACCTGGCAACATCAGAAATTGCAGTGTACTCAGAGGAGTCGGGCGTGTATGGGAGGATAGTGTCCAGCGTGCACGATGGTTCGCGTCCGTACAACAGAAAGAAAGGGGAGAACCCTGTTGTCGCGTGCGTAGCGGTGTTATACGCATACGTGACGAATGGAAGGACAGTGTCCCAATTGGTCTGGTCTGAAGCTGTGTACATCATCAACATATCACCGAGAGTGCGATTAAATCGTTCTGTGAGGCCATTCGTCTGCGAGTGATATGCTGTCGTCATGCGATGAACCATGTTGCACTGAGCGAGCAAGGCTTGAATGGCGTCAGACAAGAAAACACGCCCCAGGTCGCTCAAAAGTTCGCGGGGAGCACCGTGGCGAAGAACAAAGTTGCGCAGTATGAAAAACGCAACTTCCCTCGCGGAGGCTGCGGGTAGTGCTGCCGTCTCCGCGTAATGCGTGAGGTGGTCCACGCCGACAATTATCCACCTATTTCCAGAAGACGACGTGGGAAGTGGTCCGTATAAGTCGATACCAACGCGGTCAAACGGACGCGCTGGACAAGGCAGAGGCTGAAGTGTACCGGCAGGGTGTTGAGGTGGGACTTTACGTCGCTGGCATGCAGTACAAGCACGTACGTACTTGCGGACAAATGTGTACATGCCGCGCCAGTAGTACCGCTGACGTAAACGGTCGTACGTTTTGAGAGCGCCAGCGTGAGCGCTTTGCGGGTCGTTGTGGAAAGCAGTACAGATTTCCGAGCGCATGTGGTTGGGTATCACTAACAGCCACTTCCGACCTTCAGACGTGTAATTCCGCCGATAGAGTAGGTCGTCTCGAATAGCGAAATGTGTGGCCTGAGGGCGGATAGTTCTTGAGACCAAATTAGCTAACGGATCAGTCAGAAAGGCGAGGAGTTGGGAAATCCACACCTCTTTGCGTTGTTCCGATGCCATGTCTGTGAAGTCAATTGGTGTTATGACAGCTGAAGAAGGTGACGAGGGGGTTGGGTCAGCCGGTAGCGGCGAGCGGGATAGTGCATCAGCGTCGGAGTGCTTGCGGCCGGATCGGTATACAACACGAATGTCGTATTCCTGTAGGCGAAGCGCCCAACGACCCGCGCGCCCCGACGGGTCTTTGAGCGATGATAGCCAGCATAGAGCGTGGTGGTCCGTGACGACTTCGAAAGGGCGGCCATAAAGGTATGGGCATAACTTCGTCAATGCCCAGACAATTGCGAGGCACTCTTTTTCCGTGACGGAATAATTACACTCGGCTTTCTTGAGGGTTCGACTCGCGTAAGCGACAACGTATTCTTGGTACTCTGGTTTTCGTTGAGCCAATACAGCACCAAGACCGACACCACTGGCGTCGGTGTGGACCTCCGTAGGCGCATCAGGGTCAAAATGACGTAGTATTGGAGGTGATAGTAATAACCGCCGCGCCGAAGCGCGGTGAAGGATTCGTCGCACTCTTTTGACCAAGCAGAAATGCCTTTGGAAGTTGTCAACAGGTTGGTAAGAGGCGCGATGATAGAAGAGAAGTTGCGCGCAAATCGACGAAAGTATGAGCACAGGCCGATAAAACTTCGAAGCGTCTTGATGGAATTGGGCTTCGGATAGTCGGCCACGGCGCGGAGTTTCGCCGGATCCGGGAGAACACCCTCTTTGCAGACGACGTGACCCAGTATAGTGAGCTGACGTACGGCAAAATGGCACTTCTTGATGTTAAGTTGAAGGCCAGCAGAGGTGAGACACGTGAGAATAGCACGAAGACGAACAAGGTGAGTTGAAAAGTCCCGAGAAAAAACGACGATGTCGTCTAGGTAGCAAAGGCACGTCTTCCACTTGTAGCCGCGAAGAATGGTGTCCATCATCCGTTCAAAGGTAGCTGGGGCGTTGCAGAGTCCAAACGGCATGACGTTAAACTCATACAGCCCATCAGGTGTTACAAATGCAGTCTTCGATTGGTCAGGATCAGCCATTGGAACTTGCCAATATCCTGAGCGTAAATCTAAAGAGGAGAAATATTCTGCCCCTTGCAAGCAATCGAGAGCGTCGTCAATGCGTGGCAACGGGTACACATCCTTCCGAGTTATCTTATTGAGCCGGCGGTAGTCGACACAGAATCGGATAGACCCATCCTTTTTGCGCACAAGTACAACAGGGGACGACCAAGGGCTCTGCGATGGCTGGATGACACCACGCTTGAGCATATCGTCGACTTGTTCGTTGATAATACGGCGCTCTTCCGCTGAAACTCGATATGGTCGTTGGCGTAAGGGAGCATGAGTACCGGTGTCAATGTGGTGCGTGATGTTCGCTGTGCGACCCAAAGATGGTTCAGCGCAATCGAAGGCAGAACGGAACTCTCGAAGAAGGGACAAGAGTTCCCTTCTTTGTGTCGCCGATAGCTCAGCGGCAACAGAGGGCTGGAATGAGTCTGGCGCGGGCAGTGTGGCCACAGGTGGCGTCATAGCATTGAGCTTGGGGTGAGGTGCATGTTCGGCGAACTCTAGAGGGCGCAAGAGGTGAACGTCTTGTATGTTACCCAAACATTCTCCGCGAAGTAAGGTAACTGGCGACGATAGCGAGTTCGCGACGAGCATGGCGGTAGCACCGGATTCCATGGTGAGTACGGCAAAGGGCAGGTGTAGGCTACGGCGGCGGGTAAATACGTCAGACGGGGTGAACAAAACAGTTCCGGCAGGAGCGGCCGTACAGGTCAGGGCTACAAGGGTGGATGTTCTCGGTGCTATTTCCGTGTCTGCAACAACGACAAGTTTGTAAGGTTCAGGAAGAGAATCCACCAAGCAAGAGATTGGCAGCGGTGTAAGGGCAACTTCTGCACGTGAGCAATCTATGATGGCCCGATGACGCGAAAGAAAGTCCCATCCAAGAATGACTTCGTGGGAACATGATGCCAACACAAAAAATTCAATGGCATAAAGTTCCCCTTGGATAATGACACGTGCAGTGCACACAGCTGTAGGTTCTATGCACTGCGAGTTGGCCGTGTGGAGCATCAGGCCCGAAAGGGGCGTCGTCACCTTTTTCAACTTGCGGCATAAGGTCTCACAGATTATGGAAACGGCGGCCCTTGTGTCGATTAGCGCTTGTGCGGCGGCCCCCTCAACATTGACGTCAATAACGTTTTGCGGCGAGAAAGATGGAGGCCTTAAGCAGTTCGAATTGTTTGCAGCTGTTGCCTCCGGAGCTGCAGCGTTCAGTTTCCCTCTTCCGTAGCAGGTCGGCGACGCATAGGTGACAGGGAGCGTCGTCGGGGCGATGGTGACCGATGGTTTGCGTAGGGTCGAGGACCGTCAGTGGTGTACCTTGATGGCGTCCTAGACGACGACGCCATTGGCCTGCCCACAGTGTCGACTGGAGGAGGATCTCGGCGACAGTGGCGGGCGACGTGTCCAGCGATACCACAGGCGAAACAGATGGGCCTATTATCCGGCGTCCGCCAGGCGTCTGAGCGACGGTAAAATGGAGCTGAAGATCTCGCGTAGGGATACGGCGCAGCAATTGGGCTTGTAGGCACGACATAGGGTGGCGTGGCAGGTTGAGCATATGGCTTACGCTGTTGCGTAGGACGAGCAGCGACGGCGGCGTACGTGAGAGGCGTAGTGACTGGTGGTTGCTGATGCACCGGCAGAAGGGCTTCAGCGACTTGGGTCCGAATGACGTGTTGGAGGTCCGGTGCCAAAGCTTGCGTGGGCTCATGTGTCGGTGGCAGCAGTGACAGCTGGCGCGCTACCTCTTCGCGGACGAAGTCCTTGATTGTCGAAAGCAGCGGCTGCTGCTTGGTAGGATGGGCAGCTAGGTGCAAGCTTGCGAGCGTGTCTGGCGTCGTGACGGCTTGACGAGCAATTGCGCGCTGCCTACGCAATTCATCGAAGCTTTCACAGAAAGAAACGAGGACAGCAATTGTGGGGGGATTTCTCGCGAGCAACATCTGAAAGGCGCCGTCGTCAATGCCTTTCAATATGTGCTGGATTTTTTTCTCCTCAGGCATGGTAGAGTTGATGCGGTTGCATAGATGCAACACATCTTCAATGTAGCCCGTGTAGGTCTCACCTGGTTGCTGCGCACGGTGACGTAAACGGTGCTCGGCTTGAAGCTTGCGTGCCGCAGGTCTTCCAAAGACGTCCGTAATAGCCGTCTTGAATGCAAACCACGTAGTAATGTCAGCTGCGTGGTTATTAAACCACAGTTGCGCCGTGTCCGCAAGGTAGAATGTGACGTAGCCCAGCTTACTTGGGTCGTCCCATTTGTTACTTGCGCCGACTTTGTCGTACCTCGCCAACCAATCTTCGACGTCCGACTCAGTGGAGCCCGTGAAGATAGGAGGGTCTCGTTGAGGATACACGGCACCGCAAGTGACATGGACGGTCGAAGGTCCCACATGAAGAGGCGTCTCGGTGGCCATGTTCGTGTCACGTAGAGGGGGAAGCGTACGGGAGCGAAGTTCCAGGTTTGTATGGGAGTCCACACACCTCCACCAGATGTCACGCAGTTTATTTAAGTACAGACCTACTGGAAGGCCGAGGAACGCCAGAAGAGCTAGGAACGCCAACAGGCCGAAAATACAAAAACAAACGCAAACTCGGGTCGAGCGCGTGCACCAACGCTGTGGCTTGCCGTTTCATGCTGCTTCGTCGTCGTTCGCATAGTTCCCTACACTACCAATATGGATAGGATAGTTAAAATAGCGGAGGAGTTTTACAGAGATCTGTACAGCAGCCGAGACAACCACGACCTTAATACTATAAGAACTAGCAGTAACCCAGATTACACCCCACCAGTAATGATAGAAGAAGTCAGAAAAGCTTTGGAGAGCATGCAAAGGGGCAAAGCTGCTGGTGAGGATCAGGTAACATCAGATCTACTGAAAGATGGAGGACAGATTGTGTTAGAAGAACTAGCCACCCTGTTTACGAGGTGTCTCCTGACGGGAAGAGTACCAGAGTCTTGGAAGAACGCTAACATCATCTTAATACATAAGAAAGGAGATGACAAGGACTTGAAGAATTACAGGCCGATCAGCTTGCTCTCTGTAGTATACAAGCTATTTACAAAAGTAATTGCTAACAGAGTAAAGAAAACATTAGAATTCAATCAACCAAAGGAACAAGCAGGATTTCGAACAGGCTGCTCAACAATTGACCACATTCATACTATCAATCATGTAATAGAGAAATGCTCAGAGTATAACCAACCACTATACATAGCCTTCATAGATTACGAGAAGGCGTTTGATTCAGTAGAAATATCAGCCGTCATGCAAACACTACGGAATCAAGGCGTAGATGAAGTATATATAAACATTCTGGAAGAAATCTACAGGGGATCAACTGCTACCATAGTGCTTCATAAAGAAAGCAACAGAATACCAATCAAGAAGGGTGTAAGGCAGGGGGACACAATTTCCCCAATGCTATTTACCGCGTGCTTACAGGAGGTTTTCAGAAGCCTAGAATAGGAACAGTTAGGGATAAGAGTCAATGGAGAATACCTTAGTAACCTGCGCTTCGCTGATGACACTGCATTGCTGAGTAACTCGGGGGACGAATTGCAACTCATGATTACGGAGTTAGACAAGGAGAGCAGAAAGGTGGGTCTTAAAATTAATCTGCAGAAAACGAAAGTAATGTGCAACAACCTCGGCAAGGAGCAGCGCTTCGAGATAGGTAATAGTGCACTTGAAGTTGTAAAAGACTATGTCTACTTAGGGCAAGTAATAACCGCAGAGCCGAACCACGAGATTAAAGTAACTAGAAGAATAAGAGAGGGGTGGAGCACATTCGGCAAGCACTCTTAAATTATGACAGGTAGATTGCCACTATCCCTCAAGAGGAAGGTATATAACAGCTGTATCTTGCCGGTACTTAGCTACGGAGCAGAAACCTGGAGACTTACAAAGAGGGTTCAGCTTAAATTGAGGACCCCGCAGCGAGCAATGGAAAGAAAAATGGTAGGTGTAACCTTAAGAGACAAGAAGAGAGCAGAGTGGATTAGGGAACAAACGGGGGTTAAAGATATCATAGCTGAAATCAAGAAGAAGAAATGGACATAGGCAGGGCATGTAGCGCGTAGACAGGATAACCGCTGGTCATTAAGGGTAACTGACTGGATTAGCAGAGAAGGGAAGCAGGTTAGGGGGAGACAGAAGGTCAGGTGGGCAGATGAGATTAAGAAGTTTGCGGGTATAGATTGGCAGCACCAAGCACAGGACCGGGTTAACTGGCGGAACATGGGAGAGGCCTTTGTCCTGCAGTGGACGTAGTCAGGCTGATGATGATGATGATGATGATGATGATGATGATGATGATGATGATGATGATGATGATGATGATGCTGCTGCTGCTGCTGATGATGATGATGATGGTGGTGGTGGTGGTGGTGGTGGTGGTGGTGGTGATGATGATGATGATGATTATGATGATGATGATGATGATGATGTAACCTTACCGAGTCTATATGTGCATGGTCCACGGAACCAGTGGAAAAAGCACCGCAGCAACGAGAATGGCGGGAAGAAGGACGATGAACAGGGGGACACCACCAAAAAAGTTGCTAGCTTCGGAGCGTAAAGAAGGGACCGAATCAGTCTCGAAATGTCATCTGAGTCCTTACTTTCTAAGTTTCAACTTTAGAAATTTAAGACAAAGTTTTGGCTAAAAAGTTTATTCGTATTTTATTTGTATGGACGTGTCAAGGCTACACTTGTTAGCCCATTTTAATTAAATATTTCGAGTATCATCATTACAATGTCTAGTTAACAGTTTTCTCAAAAAATAAAACATAGCCACAATATGCCCTTCATTTCCTATTGTCTTGCAGACTATCATTAAGACACTCACCTGCCTGTAAACACTAGAATTAACGCTGCAGCCTACTGACACCGCACTTCCCCCACTTCAAAGCCATTCAAGAAGAGCCACACTATGAAAAGCACTGCTTTCAGCTCACCTTGACATAACAAAAAGCTCTTTTTATCCTGTAGCTCTGCCTTTTTTTTTTCATGGCACCCTCTTGGTCCTGACAAGAGAGCTAAGGTGTGTGCCGCAGGACCTCGTTACAGTTATTTCAATCAATCTTGGTTACAATCGACATTCAATCAGCATCTTTGCATAAACGAAAGTTCACTGATGACATGCATGGTCAACTAAACAGCTTAAAACGAAATTACAGGAGCGTGCAACACATTCAACATTCTGCTCAAAAGGATTAGTTTATTGAATGTTTAAGGAACAATACGGTAGGTGCTTAAATACTTCACCATCATATCAGCACGTAGCTTTTTTTTTTAGTTTAAGAAACCACTGCTAGCCACTTCGATTATTATAGCATGAAGTTACCCTTTCAAGGTACAGTGGCGGTCAAAACATTAGAGACCACAGCAGCACGCGGCAAGCAGCATGGCGGCCGTCGGAGAAGCTGAATAGTGTGCACTACTTACACGCGTCCTCCATTTACCACACAGCCTGCTTGTTTGCTCACTTCAAATGCGCACCCATCACCATAAACACTAGGTGTCACTTAATCAGAAGCCGCAAATAAACCCAGCGATGGTACTGTAATAAAAATATGAAGCTTGTACTGGCGATGCACTGAACGCCACGCTTTACACGTTGTTCAAGGACATTCCACAGAGAGCAAAACATGCTTTGCCTCAGTTTTTCCTAAGTCAACATATGTGATAAGATCATCCAACAGATTCACTTGCAGCACACGCTCATGCACGCTGCAATTTCATGCAAACTGCAATTTCTTCTAGTGCTCGGAGCAAGTATCAAGAGCTCGTTAATAAGTGCAATGAAATAAGAAACTTGCATCCGGCTGCTTATAGCAGAAAGCTACTAGAAAATAAACATGTGATAAACAAAAAGAGCACAGACGAAAAATTTGCCCTCTCCCCCTAGATCACAATTAGGTTCTTGTCAAACAGAAATCTTTTCAATCAGGCAAGTTGCTCGGTGGTTTTGCAGCGACTACATATGTGGCACTTTGCGTTATCTCCGGCGTTCCAGTGCCTGCAAACTTGAGGTGAGCGAACGAGCAGGCTGACAAGCAAGAAAGGACGTGTGTGCAGTGGACGCTCTCGAGTTTCTTAAGCTGCCGTCAGATGGCGTCACAGTGAATTTTGCAACATGCTCTCGTGGTCTTTAATGTTTCAACCCCCCCTGTACATGTACAGCCAGCGCATCCTATATTTTATCAGTTCCAGCCAGATGCAGCCAATCTAGCCGACCGCCACCCTCTCTTAGAGCCATTTCTGCTCTCACCCATCGCATAGCCTTCGTGTGTTCTTTGCAGTCATAGGGGAGAGAACCCATCATTTAGTGCCTCACGACGGATGACGGAAATCATACAAAGTAATTTTTGTTCAGCTGTGTAAAGATCCGTAAGTGGCGTCTTGCGTTAAAGAAATATTGTGCTCAAGAGCAGTTTGATTTAAAAATAATTCCATTCATCCACAATCAATCGGGTCGGGTTAGACTATATCAGCTCAAAACATAAAGAAAAGACAAAGAAAAGAAACAACAGAGCCCCAATTGCTTATTGACGGCTGGATGCACCATGGAGTGAAAGTGTGACGACAGCATAAAATGAGTTCACATGTCCCGTTGTCAGAGCCACATGCAGCAAGTGCACAGTGTTGCGTTTGGCGAGCCACCCTTTTGCCGAAACCGCCAGAACGGAAGAAAGACTGTTATCTCATTTTATGGAGATAAGCAGCAGCGTGAAGGTGCCCTGCTGTTTTCATGCAGCGTTGCCAGAATGTAAAGTGGGCACGACACCAGACATTCACAAAAATTTCTCCAGATTTCACCAGAAATTGAAATTGTTGCGAAATTCATAAAAATGACCCAAAATCAACATGTTTTTCAAATAAGCAAACATTCGCTGAAGTTTTTTTTTACGTTGCAACTAGAGCGAGTGTATTTATTCCGAAAAATTGTTTATGCCTCTTGCCAGACGGTGTTCCGTCGAGCCCCTGGACTAGGAAGTCGACATTCAGAAAGAACTCATTTTATTTTTCACAAAGTCATGATGAGGTGCCTTTACGGTATATTGTCAAGTGTTGGGAAAAAATTTTAGAAATAAGCACTAGAAGCTTTAATGAAAAAATGTCATTAGCAAAAAGTTATGATTGTTCCCTCATGGAAAAATACCAAACATATAGATTCTAAGAAAATCAAAAAAAATTTTGACACAGATACAGCGCTTACACACGAGGATCAGGAGCGCTAAAAATCTCGATATTTATAGCTGGTACCATCCTAGATCCTTCTTCAGTATGCCTTTCCTTGACCGCCAACCCGCCATTTCTTTTTTTTTTTTTCTAGGTTGTTTTGCTGCATGAGCGCGGACGGGATATTTTTCAATGCAGTGCCGATCACTTGCCCAGCAAGCACATGTAGTGTAGAGGCCAGACTCAATGCCAACTTTCTTTAAAATGTCAAATGCACTTTGTTGTCATTATTGCAATGACACATTTAGAAATGAACTGCATAGACAGAAACTTTCTTCAGCAATATTACGGGCAATAATTTGCTCATTGATCATGACCAAAAGCAAAAATTTGACACATGAAAAAAACTCGCAATTCAAACTTGGTCTTATACCTTAATCATCACTTGTGGCATTGTAGATGTCTGAACCAAATCTGCTCAGCATATCTGTTGTAATATTGAACTTCACACAACACCCCTCTCTGGTATACAACGCTGAGCGAATTCGTACAATTGTATCCAAAATTTTCAGACACATTTTGTTTCGGTACTTCGTCTTCACGCATGTAACTTGGCTGAACACACGCTCCACCACTCCATTGGACACGGGGCACGAAAGGCATGCCAGTGCATACAGCGCAAGTTCCTTGTAGGGCTTTTCGCCCATGCCATTTTCGAATTTGAAAATTCCGGCCCAGAATGCAGGGGAATTCTCAGAAATTTTGCCTTCAAAGACGGCCTCCTCCTTTTAGAGATGCATAATGATTTCTCTGTATTGCATTTCTATAATGTCCAGGTTTTCTTTGGTCAGATGTTAAAGTGGAAGTTGTAAAACGAGAATTCGTGCCGTTTGGGACAACACTCGCGAAGGATGAAGTCTACTCATGCCCTGAAAAATGGCTTGATTGGAGGGAAGACGCTTTTCCACTTCTTTCAGTAGGTCCATCAGAAACTCTTGAAAACGCTGTTTTAACCCTTGCATGGCAGCTTTGTTGAGATTAGACTCCTGATGCTGACAACGGAGGAGTTCACTGACAAACTGAGCTCCAAAGTCTGTCACTCCCACAGAGAGTCGGTGCCCTTGTTTGTAGAAAATTCTTGACTTCAGTGTTCGATGGAGTAGGTCGAGCTCTTTGTACATTTTATCTGGATCAATGTTGACTGATGGGAAGAAAGCATCAATTTTTTCAAATTCCGAGACGACTGGAGACAAAAAGGTGAAGTAAAGGTAGTTTGCATCGTCACACAACATGTCATAGATCAATCGAGCTTTGTACCTGACTTCTTGAGTACCTTCTCCAAACTAATGTAAAGTAAGCCTTCAGCTCGTTCCAGTGTCGGAGAAACCTCTTGATTACATGCCCTCGAACTAGCCAACGTGTGGCAGATAGCTTCAAAAAAGGCATGTTGCAATATTTCTGGTCATTCTGTGCTCCCGCATCTTGTTCATTCATGTTTTCAAAAAGTTCCTTGTAAGTATGACGTCAAAGTGTACTGTTTGCAAACCACGCTGGGATTTCAGCAAGGAGAGAGCCGAGACTAGAAGGCAGGGTTCCGAATGCCTTTTGCACGCAAATAGCCAAGGAATGGCATACACATTTGTTCAAGATACAATTAGGCGACTCCTCCTTAATTCTTGACCAGACGTTGTTGTGTACACCGACCATTACGGCAGCACCATCGCATGCAATGCCAACACAATCCCTAAGGCAAATCCCATATTCAGAAAGGCAATCCCTGACAATCTGAAAAAGTGCCTCGCCAGTGGCGTGGATCATTAGATAAAGACCCAAGAATGCAGTCACCACTTCGCCAGATTTTTCACTAAAATAGCGTGCGCAGATTGCGAGCAATTTCTCCACTGTGACGTCCGTGCTCTCATTCATCATAAGGAAGAACTTTTTGCCTTTTATGTCAGCAACGACTTCGTCTCCAAGTGAACGAGACAATACAGAATTGATTATAGCAGTACACTTGGTACGGTGAAGACTCAGGTGTTCAACAGAGCTCCCTTTTCCATTTTTTTATCACTTCTCTAAATGGTCAATTGCCAATGTAGAGCAGTGGCAGCAGGTTGTAAGGGCTAGCTCCAACTCGGCACGTTTTACTTCATCTGACAGATTTGACTTCTTCGGGAAATTCAGGGTCCTAGAAACCGGTGCAGCCTTTACAGTCCCTTTGTGCTGACCTCCCTGAGCATGTTTAGTTAGAGTCCCACGAGGTGGTTGCAGATATCTGCGACACAATTTGCAGAATGGAAGGTTGGTACCTTGTGATATTGCACTTGTAAGCCATGGGAATTCTGTTTCCCAAAATTCAAGGTACTTTCTGCTGTCTTCATAGGACTTGCGGGCTCTCTTTACTGTCTTGGCACAGCCTGCATTCTCATCTCCCGGATCTCCGTCCGAAGTTGACTTGCGTTTACCATTCATGGCGACAGCGTGAAGCGGTTGAGTCTAGAACAAAGAATCGGTGCATTTGTGGAAACGCTGTGAATAAAGAAACACAAATAAATAATTACTGACAAACTTACCAAATCACGATGCCATTTGCCCATGATCTTAGGCCACCAAATTCATACAGGCTAGACGTCGTTATAAAGCTACAAAACGAGCGGAGCGGCTGTACCGATCGTACCGACTGAAGCAAATGCACGTGTGCTGGCTGGCCCCTTGACAACAATGACAACTGGAAGGTGTCGGCAGCCTAGCGCACCCAACCAGCGTTGCTCTTGCCGCGGTAACTGCATTCCTTCACTATAACAGCTGGCGCCGTCTACTGAAGCCTCTTCTAACTAGGCATGCGTTGTAGAAAGAAGCTTTCGTGCTACGTGCACTCCAACTATGCCCTAGCGGTGGCGCAGCAGCACAGGTATTAAATGAAGAGTACAGTCAATAGACAAATAATACAAGTCAATAGGCATATGAGAATATAAACTATATTGTGCATGCCTTAGAATTGGGTGGTCATAGGCGCTATTAGTGTTAAAAGGTTGGATGAGCCATAGAGTTTCTCAAAATTAACTAGAGGGCACTCTGGCGCTGCGATCGTTCAGCAACCATAGGAATGATGGGTAGTACACACATTTGCCTAGTCTTCGTACTTGCGGGTGGCGAATCGTACTTGCGGCTTCGTTTATTGCTGTGTTTCGATTTTGTTTTGAAAGAAAGATTCAACCCTTTTGAACTTCCAGACCCAATTCCGAAAGGTAATTCGAAAAAAATAGGGTGGTGAAGCGCAATCACTGAACATTTGCTGATTTTTGTTTCGTGAGAAAACAGCTTCAAGCCACACGAACACACAAGGAGCCAAAAGCAGGCCAGAAGTACGAAGTTTAGACAAATGTGTGTACTACCCATCATTCCCATGCTCGCTGAAGCGCTGTGCATTGCAGCTCCCATAAACACTAGCGCCAGAGTTCCCTCTAGTGTACATTGGGAAACTCTATGGGATGAGCAACCATGGTAGGCGTAAGTTGGTAGACTGATTTTCCCCAGATTTCACCAGATGTTGGCTGGTGTGGAAGCTTGCAGTCCTGGCCACCAGAAGCTCCAGAATTTCACCAAATTTCCAAAATCTGGTGACGAGTTTCACCAGATGGCAACGCTGTTTTTATGTACTGGGCGGTACGTGGCTGCTATTATTCAATGGAGCACTGCGATCCTTGACGTTGGCGTGAAGATGCGGCACGTGGCGTCTTCGTGCCCCAGAAAAAGCCACAATGCTGAGTTTCCGCCACAGACGGATACCAGACCACTACACTGCCCATCTCAGACTGATGAGCTGACGACGCTCAAATCAGCCCCAGATGTTCAAGCATTTGCCCTCAGAGGTGCCTAGCCTGCGACCCCCGTTCGAAAAAGCACGAGTGGTCGGCCCGAGCGACGATATGACAACCATTACACCCCACTGGCTGGAAGCAACATTTGCCAGAGGAGGCAGCATCGCCGAGACCATACACATGATTAGTTTGTGTATGTGTGTTTGTTGGGGGCAGTGCCGGCATAATGACCCTCGTGTGTGCTGTGGGCCCTTATATTGGACACTACAGTGAGGACCTATTCCCCGATATAGGGATCAGGAGAGAGGAGGCTGTTTATAATCAGCCCTCGGAGGCTGCTTCGTGCTTGTTCACTGAAGTGCTTGTTCAATAGAGAGCCTTTCAATGTAGAGCTATCCAATGTAGAGCTACGGGCCAGAGAGGTCTTGCCATGTAAATAAACTCTCTCTAAGTTCAACTTCCTCCTACCTTAACATCTTGATCCCGAATCTTCAGTGCCTGCAATCCCGGTCGCGACAACAGACAACCAACCCACCATGGCTACACAAACTTGTGCATTTCCTTGTGCAGTAAAGCCATCTCGCAATTAACCACCAGATGGAGGGGAGTCACCACCTGGCAGCACCTTGGCTGAAGCGTGCCGAGTGTTGATCGCTCCCTGCATTGTCTGCTAGCCCCGCCGTGTTTCCACGTTCACATACGTCACGCACGGTCTCAACGGGTTGTTCGGTTATGTTGGCAAAATATTAACTGCTTGTGCATATGCCTGAAACGACGTACAAAAGCATTTGGTCTTGCTCGGCTGTTAATGCAATGTAATAGGATCAGTGAGTGCAATTTTCCAGAGTGCTGTGTGTTGTCATACACTTTATTCACCAAAATAATTTCACTGTTGGTGTTGCTTACTGCTTCAAGCACATCGCAAATTGCAATTTGCATCGTTTAAATTTGCATTAAAATTAATGTTTAAATTAAAGTTTTAACTATGCATTAATACAATTGTAATCAATAAAGTTGAAAGTGTCTTCTGTCAGTGAAGCTTTCACATATAGCTGCATTCTGTGCAATGGGTAGCATGCTTACAATTATAAGTAGTTATGGATGGATGGATTGATGAAAGAACTTTATTGAGGTCCAATGGGTCGTGCTAGTGTCCTAGCCCGAAGCGAGCCACTCCCACGATGGTACCGAATTATCTTGCTTTTTAATTATTTATTTATTTATTTATTATTTATTAGTATACCCTCAAGACCCAGAGGGTGTTACAGAGAGGGTGGGTACAATATGAATGTGGCAAAATAATAATAATAATAATAATAATAATAATAATAATAATAATAACAACAGTGAAGGAAATACAACAAATAAAAGTTAAAACAGAAAAAAAAAAGCTTCACAGCTGCTTCACAGGCCCTTTGGACTGCCCATAATTTTCCCTTTAATGAAGTACTGTGCAAGGCTGCGTCCCATCGTTCTTCAGTATTTTCCTTGTCGCTGCATAATGCGTAGCAACGCCAGAGCATACGAGCAAGATCGAGGGTCTTGTGGCATTTATCGCATGTTGTAGAAACACAGAACTCCAGATAAATCCTGTTAATTACTAGAGGGCTTGGAAAGGTTTGCGTTTTTAATTGTCTGAGTGTTATGGCTTCAGCTCTGTCTTTACTGTGTGGAAGTGGGAAGACCCTGCGTCCTAGATAAAAATGTTTTGTTAGCTCATTGCATTCAGCAACCTCAGCATCTTGTTGCCTTGTGGCTGCATGGTTGACAAGCCCTCGTGCAGCATTGTGGACAGATTCGTTGAGGTTTGCAAGAGCACCGTTGATTTTTCCCATCTAAGCAGTTTTGAGCGCGAAATGTTTTTAAACTTGCTATCTACCCACAGCAAAGTGTTAACGGAATAAATGCAGTAACCTGCGTGCCTTTTGTAATGGGTGGCTGGCTTTGAACCATGGTAATGACATTCCGACGGCAATGTACGCTTATACCACAGAATATTACTTTGATATTACATGTTGTATTGTTAGACCCGTATACAGGAATCTCGTATTTGTAAAGCCTAGAAGTTGTATCCACTGATTTCCCAAGCAGACTCATATAGAACACCTGCTTGCCTCGGGCCCGGAAATATTTAGTATCTTATTTGCATTTTTCGCAATTTTTCACTCACAACCAATGACTCCGACACCACAGTGGGTGCTGAAATTTTTGCGAAACGTGCTCTCTTGCAATAAAAATTGACACAAAAAACTGAGGCGTTCACAACAAATGCTTGTGCTGGGCCCCCTTTTAGGTTTCTTTTGTAGAGAATTTTACACCATGCCGTTTCACGTACCTTCATACATTTAAAAAATATTATTTCTACCATTTCATTTGTGATCTATTACATGTAACAGTCACATGGCCACTTTCTTTAGCTTAGGTAACTGTAACACTTGCCACGTGTGATTTTCGGGCATTTTGCGTGATTTGTGGAGAGAAGAGAAAGCAATTTTTAGCTGAGTTTGATCATTTATTGTGAATTTAAGGCCGCGTGCTGTGCTATAATATTTGGCTCGCGTGTTGTCGGGAAGCTCTACTACCAATCGGCAGTGTTTTAGGGGCGAAGCTCCTTATGGCGTGGCTTGGGCGTCCCTCGTATGTAACCACCAGTGGCACATACCCGAAATAGGTATAACACTTGACCTCCAAGGTGGTGCCAGTGAGAGATTTCTTCTGTGCGTTGTTTAAAAATAAAAAATAGTGCTCAATGTACATGCCAATGGCTGCTAATGGGGAATGAGAGACATGAGCATTCGGCTTTTAGTCAACGCGCACGCTGCGATCCCCATTAGCAGCCATTGGCATGTCCATTGAGCACTATCGGACAAGAAAGGGATGCTACATTATACTCGCTGGGTGTAACCTCCTTAGCTTTAGAAAGGTTTAGCGAGCGCTGAGCCGCAGTGCCATGAATACAATGAACTTGTATTTACCATGAATGAACTCAAGGTGGTTAAAAATGAGAAGTAGATACGAAGCGCAAGCCGTAAGAAAGTAAAAGCCGAATTCTCCTGTCTCTCATTTCTCATTAGCAGCGATTGGCATGTAAATTGAGCCCTATCTGACAGGGAAAGGTTGCTACATTATACTCGCTGGGCGTAACCTCCTTGGTTTTCGAAAGGTTTAGCGAGCATTTGGTCGCAGTGCCATGAATACAGTGAACTAGAATATACCATGAACTCGAGGTGGTTAAAGGTGGGAAGTGGACCCAAAGCACAGGCCGTAAGAAAGTATGCGTGTGCCACCTCTCGTTTAGTCCTTGGAGTGTCCGCTGGATGGCGGTGCTTCTATATGGGGTATATATGATAAAAAGATGCGAGATGGTGGGACTTGGAGTGGTGAATAGATGAACGAACGGACACACAAACAGATGCATGGATGGACGCATGAACGGACGCAGGGGCGGATGCACGAAAGAACGCAGGGACGGGCGCACAAACAGACGCATGGACGGTCACACAGACGGACGCATGGACGGACGAATGCTTCGCCCCACTCTCCATCATTCACTCCGTGGATATGCTGCCATTTTTTCTGACCATGCTCAAAAAGCGTTGCAGGGCCCTTTAAGTATTACGTTAAAGCTGGCGCAGATTTTTTACACTGTACACAGACAAAATTGCGCGAAATCTAAATGTTCAGTTTTTACTTTATCTCTGCAGTTGCTATATTGTTATTAGGAGTATCTTTATTTTTTGAAATTTGGGATACATCTTTTCGCTCGTAATGTGCCCGTGACTGATTAGAAGCATTTCACACCAGAAGGTATTTCTTCACCAGTACATCATTTGTTTTGTAGATTATTTTGCAATAGTTTTGCTTGTAACTTTTGAGTAGTTGATGTCCCTTAATGTAGATGGCATCCTACCTCCACTCCCCGAGCAGTTCTCGGGCACAGCTGAGCCAGTTTTACGGGCGAGGAAAAGGCGACAGGTACCCCACACTGGTCTGCTACCTTTTTCAGGTTGTGGGATATCTTATGAACATAAAGAATCACTGCAGGTCTTATGGTTTCAGTTTCTTGTTTCTCCGTGGTAGCTCTCGTACCTTCACTCTTCGCTTTCCGCAAAGCACAATGCTGCACGCACGACGTCGTACACGCAAACCGGAAAAGACTGTACGTACGACGTGGCGTGTAATGCCATCTAGCGCCGGGTCATGTTAGCTCATGGCTGACATGGCGCTCACGTGGTGGTGCGTGTTGTGCAGTGTTGTAGTCTTAGTGGTGGCATGGTAGCAGCATTAGCAGTTGTTCTCTGGTGGTAACGTTAGTAGCGTGCGGACCCAGTCGGCAGCCTTCGCTTATCCCTCCTCATTCACGTACGTGCCCTTGGTCTCTTGGACTGTAGCCTACAAGGGTCCCCTCTACCGTGCGCGAAGCAGCGTACGAGTCTCGAAGACGGCATGAATGTTGGTGCGAAGTTCGACAGCTACGTCGAGTTTGATCGAGCATTCAGACTTTCAAGTCGCTACAAACACTCTTTTTGCCACGAAGGCAAGCAAGACTGTGGACGTTGTGAATTCTCGGCTTTCTGCCGGTCTAACTAGGCTCGACTCAAAGTTAAAATTCGTGAACATAACTTATGTTTGCAAGCACGGAGGTGTTGTGAGAAAGACGGGGACTGGAATTCGTCCGCAACAAAGGTAAGCGCCTCCACCCCCTCCACTCTCGCCTTAGCTGTGTGCTCAGAGCGGGAACTGTGAAACCAAAAAGATTTCTCCTAGGACTATGAAGAAAGACTGCCCGGCCAAAATTACCGTAACCACGTGCCGGGCCAACCAACTACTAGAGGTCACGGTTGTCAACTTGGAGCATAACCACGAGGTCAGCCCGGAAACATATAAGGCGTACTCGGAGTGTCGCCAGCTGAACGAGGAGGAGGTCAATTTCGTTCGACCCCTAATAGAGCTGAATAATCGACCTAGCCTCATCGTGGAGAAGCTGCGACAGGAAGCTGGTAAGAATTTTCTTTATGCGAGATTTGTCGTTTATTTCTCTTCTTAATTTATGTTCGTGCAGGGAAAGCAGTAACCGCCAAGGATATACAGAACCTGAAGTGTGCGCGGCAAGGAGAGGATGAGGCGATCCAGTTGCTGCAGGAGATGAACAACTTGAAAGCAAAGTATGGTGCAAAAGTGCTTCCCATAACAGATGAAAACAAGGAACTACAGATCCTGTTCTTCCAAACTCCACACATGCAGCAGGCGTTTAAGTGCTTCCCAGAAGTTGTCCTGCTCGACGCAACATACCGGACCAACAAGCTGCACATGCCTGCGTTTGTAATGGTCGTACACGATGGATCCGGTTTGAGTCATGTGGTGCCTATGCATTTGTGGCATCTGAGCAGCAGTATATTGTGACACATCTTTTAGAGACATTTGTGCAGGAATGAGTACAAAAGTTGTGGTTACAGACAAAGATTTTACGGAAGTGAACACCGTCAAAGCAGCCTTCCGAGATTCCCCAGCTGTGCAACTGTGCGAATTTCATGAGAAAAAAGCCTTTCAAACTGCAGCTGCACAGATCGGAAAGTCACCTGATGAATGCAATCGTTTGTTAGCCAGCTTTAGTCAAATGCTGCATGCTCCCACACTACAGAAATATAATGAAGCAAAATCTAAATTCGAAAGGTATGCCAGTTCAGAATCCACCAGCTATTTCACTAAAAAGTGAGCAAACATCACCGAGATGTGGGTACGGCACCTTTGCGATGAAGAGTTCACAGGAGGAAACAATACCAACAACCGTGTTGAATCACACAACGCGAAGATAAAAAATGTTCTCTCATCGTCTTCAAAGCTTCATGAAGCTCTTCGTGGCCTCTTCAAGTTATCCACAAGCTTGTCACACGAAGCACATCACAAAACCATCCTTCTAAAGACCTGCGACTCTTATAGCTATGAAGGACATGAAGGTGTGCAGGAGCAGTGTTGCCAAGTCCTCACACCGTATGCCTGCAAGCTGTTCAGCAGTAAGCTGGTGAAACTGCGCCATGAAGCTCAAGAAATTAAAAAGTCACCAGCGCACACCTACGCCGTTTTTTCTACATCCACTGATACCAGGCTCGATGTCTCATATGAAAAACATTCATGCAGCTGCACCACGTACAAAAGGATGAGGCTGCTTTGCGGGCAAATGCTTGCCGTTTGTGCTAAATTTGAAATATAGCCATGTCTGGAGGAAGCTGTCAGCAGGCGATGGTTCGAATCATATCAGGTGGAGTTCCTTGAAGCTACTGAAGTGAACAACCATGAAGAAGTTGACGCTGACTTGGAGTCCACGACGGGCAGCTCTGCGGAAGAACAAGTTCTGTCAATGCCAGGGCCTTCCTTTCAAAAAATGGATAGAAACCAGCGTTTCAATTATGCAATGAGGACACTGAAAGCTATTGCAGACAATCTGGCTGACTGCCAGCCAAACGTCTTTGCACCACAACTCAGTTTCTTAGAGTCTGTGAACACAGCCTGGCTAAGGCAGGAAGAGGTGACACTGAGCAATCATGAAAAAGACGAGGTGCAAGCACCAGAAAATTCCACTTTTCAAGGTGTAGGCTCTGGAGATACGCTGCATATTGATGGAGCGCAGAAGCTGCTCAACCAGAGTCAGCCCAGTGTCACCACGGAACCCTCGATGAGCGGAAGTGACACTGGAAGCTCTGCAAACGAAAAGTGCTCTGCAAGACCCTCAATCAGCGGAAGTGACACTAGAGGCTCTGCGAACCAGAAGGGCACCGCATCCAGCCCAGTAAGCGAGATAAAACTCCCCCTAGTCAAGAGCCGAGGCCGTCCAAGCAAGCGGGTGCTGCAAAGCAGGTTAAAGCGACCAAGGGAACAAGATGATGCCAGACCAGTGCGATTTAAGCAGCTGTCTGAGAAGTCGCAAACACAATGTAAGGAAGATTGCATTTTGCTATTGAAGCTTGCATTTATTCTAGGCACTGTGTTTCCGTTAACTTTGATTTTTTTTTTTTTTTCATTGCACTTTCTTCCCAGTGATATTGTCTGGCCTCATTGGTGACAGCCTGTGCCCAAGGGTGCTAGATGGTGCCTACATCTTACAGGAGCATGACCTGGAAGTTCGTCCCGAAGCCCTGCCCAGTGCTCTGCTAGACTGCAGAGTATCTTTGCCTAAACTAAAGAAATACTTCAGTCCTGATGCATGGGCTCTTTTAACTCTTTCCTTACCGCCAGGAAAAGACCCGTTTTTATGTGGTGCAGAAAAACAAGTTTATCGTTATATAACAATGTTTTTTTGTTGATTGTAATACACCAAAATGTAGACAAATAAATGCACTTTCTAATGATATAAATACAAAACATGTGTTTGCAACACAATAGCAGAAAAAAAATCACAAACAACAAATTTCTCGCAACTACCGCAAAAAAAATGTGGAAAAGTAACCATGGTGGGCACAAATATCTCAGTAAAAAAAATTAAAGATATACGTTTTGTGGCATATTTACGTAGCTAACTATCCTAAAAGTTTCAACAGTACACATAAAAAATTGTTAGCACAGCAAAAAAAAGTTAGCACTTGTGATGACGAGACAATTTTCTGACGGTGCAAGAAAAAAATTTTATCCGCAGATAAAAAATATTTTAGATTCTCTGCAGCCCATGAAAATGTAGAGGAATGAATGGTCTATTTATTTCAATAAATTTAGAAGAAGTTATTATTACACAGTAAGAATAAAAAAATAACAAACAAAAAATTCTCAGGTACACAATTTTTTTTTTCAAAAAAAAGTGGGTGTAACAAGCGAAAAGATGGCAATACAAATTCTGAATATACATTGGTTAGGTAGTAGTTGCTTCTAAAGACCACAGAGGTTACAAGAGTACACGTAAATAAATGTGAGACCACACAAAAATGTTTTATCCCTTGTGGTGGCGGTGCCACTCACCAAAACAGTCTCTGGTCGCGATGAAGCACAAGTAAACGCCACACGTTTCACAAAAGACGCTCGTCTTGTGCTCAACCTTGCGGCTCGCATAGCAGAGCTTGCAGTTGCGCCTAGTTTCCATCACTTTTGGCTTGTGCGCAGATTCTCGAGGGGGAGGGGCGCTGCCAAAACCTGTGGCTTCAATTTCCAGTAGCTGCTTCACAAGCTCCATTCGGAAGGCAAGCTGGTCGTAACGAGGCGCTCGGTGCAGTTCTGGAATTTCGGGGTGCTCTCTCCTATGGGCCTCAAAAAGAATAAAACTGTTCACAACAGCGATGTCGATGCAGTGGAAGAACAAAGTTTTCCACCACCTGACGCACTTCATCAACACATTGTACGATGCGATGAGCTGGTCTGACCTGTCTACTCCAAGCATGCCTGCATTATATTCTTCAACTAGTCTTGGTTTCCTAATTGGGACCTTCTTCCATTGGCCAGCGACCTTTAGTTTTCTTGTTGCAGTCACATGGCTGTTCGCAGTATGGGCAGTGCTCATCATGTGCACCACGCGTCTGTCCTTCCATTGAAGATACAGGACGCCTTGATGCTGCAGCCAGCGAACATCTCCCCTCTTGGCCTTTTTCTCCCATGTGGAGTCCTTCAATTCCGCAGGGAACGTGCGACGATCCTTCCGTGTTGTTCCACAAGCAAGAGTCTTCTGCTCCAGGAGGTATAAAAAAAGAGACGTGGACGCGTAAAAATTGTCCATGAATAGTGTGTATCCCTGGTCAAAATACATTTCACACAGGCTAGTCACGACATCAAATGCGAGTCCATTTACGCTCGGTGTCTCACGCTTCCCGGTGTAAACACTAAACTGCACTGTGTAGCCGGAATAGGAGTCGGCGAGGACCCACAGCTTGTATCCCCACTTGACAATCTTGTCGCGAAGATAATGTCGTATTCCCGAACGGCCTTTGGATTTCACCATTCTTTCGTCGACAAAAATGTAACGGTCTGGCTGGAAATGGAGCGCAGATACATCATTGATGTGCCGAAGTAAAAAAGCAATTCGGTGCAGCTTGCCGTCTGTAGCGGGATTGGTAGCTTCATGATCCGTCACGCTCAGCATACCGAGGAAGGAGAAAAAACGTTTTCTTGGCATAACCCCACGTGAGATTAGCCCAGAAAACAACTCTGCTGTGCTCCAATAGAGGTGCAGGCGAGGCAGTTGCACTATCCCCATGTAGATGAGGAGTCCGATGAACTTCATCATTTCATCTGGGGAAACATTTTTCCACGATCCGTCGCGTTCCGAGTACGTCGGTTTCTCGAGAATGTGCGCCCAGGCGTATTTATTTGTATTCTCGCACATCGCTGTGACGAGTTCCGTTGAGAAAAACAGCAAAAAGAAATCCAGGGCTCGAAGAAACCGACTAGCGCTGCTCCGTCGCGCCATGCCCAGATCGACTCCCGGTTTCCGTCTTGGACAAAACTGCACGCGCTGTGCAGCGGGAGGCATTGAATCGCGCCCATAGGACGTAGAGACCCTGCGGATAGAGATAATAACTGTGACAACACGCTCGGTCCCCTCGCAGGCGCTCACCAACGCGATAAATCCCGTAAAAAAACTCACCGTCGAGCTGACGATGACGTTTCCGGTGTGTTGAGGGCCTCATCGCTGTCGGTGCTTAACTCCGACGATAGGGAATCTTCTTCAGAGCCACTGCTACCACTTTCATCCGAAAAATCTACTCTAACAACACTAGAATCACGAGAAACACGACGATTCCTTTCAGACCCAGCGCGCGACAACGACGCCATGGCTGCCGCTATCGCCAGGCGCTCGCTTATCTTCCAAGCAAGGTCAAAAATCAGCGGGTGTCCGGAAAACCAAAACCGAAACTGACACGGGTTGTGTGCTTCCTGAGCTTCATTTCAGATGGCGCCTCATGTCCATATGGCGCGTTGGGGCGCGGGAATTTCAAATTGAACCCATCGATCAGATTGATCGAAATTGAATAGGCCCGGTAAGGAAAGAGTTTTAACTTCCTCAGGTAAAATAGTGTAACATTTTCAATGCCTCCTTGTTTTGAAAACCTCTATTTTTTTGTTCATAGTTGCTGTAAAGAAGGAAAAAGGGCTGTGTAGTTGTGGCCTTTGCGAGCTTATTGACTATGGGCAGACTAGTATGGTTTGCAGCAACCAATGCCGAGAGTGGTTCCACTGGTGAAGGCATGTTTTCTGGGAACTTCATTGCTAATTTTTCGATAGAAAATGTTAAACTGTGTGAAAAAGGGTTTCAGTCACTCGACTACATAGGTTCTTTCCTTTTCATTTCTTTTTTTTTGCATAAGGCCCCCTTTCTATAGTTAATGAAAAACACTACATTAATGTGATGAAATGCATTTATCTCCAACAATTTCGAGATAAACAGTTGTAAAGCTCGTTTTTCTTGAAGTTCCTCATCAATGGCCACAGCTGTTGCTGTCATTCTGAATCAAAATTTTATTCGCTTCATTTATTTTTGCATAGTATGTTTACTATAATTTTCACAGCACAGCCGTCTTCATTTCAGGCCATTTGCTGAGATCGCCAATGAAACTGCAAGGAAGCTGTGGTACTGCACTCGGAGCACTTCAAAGGCCTCTGATTAAGTTCCGCCATCAGCCTGTTAAGAATAGCACTTGCCAAATGAATGCCATGTGCCTGGGGCACTTTTGATAACTCCAAAGTAACCAAGGTCAATGAAATTATTTGCCCCCTCTCACTTTTGTGGACTTATACACACAGATGCCACAGTATCCTAGTGGTCTTGACATCTGCAAATTTCGTAAGTAGACCTGGTTCGCGAGGCAGATTGATGCAAAGGTGCACAGGCAGTCCTAGTTTGCAATAAATACATCGGCGTTAACACTATTTTACCATGCAATTTTAACAGTAGACATTACCCTGCGGATAGCACTTAATATTCGTAAACGTAGTTGCTTTTCTGCCTGCGTGACATTTTGGCTGCCGTTAATGGTAGCCCTAATTCGAAGCCTCTTGAAAAAGGGTGCTTCATCTCTGCTCTTGTCTGGTTAATTTCCAGGGCATGTTTCAGGATAACAGACAGCCGCCAGCAGTGGCGTAAATCATGGGAGGGTCTCCCTGACGCCTCTTGCGCTCAGGCTGGGGAGGACATTCCTTGCAAGTGATACCCCCCCCCTCGAAATTAATCGTTGAAACACCACATATATGTGCGGTTTGGCAGAACTTAACTCCAGCCATACGTGGTGTTGGCCGTACACGTGGTGCCTGGAAAGATGCGAGGTCGGTTCAGGAGAAAAAAAAACGTAGTGCCGCATGTGTAGAGCTTGGCGTGCGCTGTTGAATCGAGTGCGGAGGTGCAAGCAATGATATCTGCTTGGTCATACCGCTCAGAGGTATGCCTGCACCCACTTTTCGTTTCAACGATGCGCGGATACCCGAGCAAATTCTTGCTGCGAATTTATGTTCCATTCGCGCCGAACAGTATGCATCTCGACGGCCACGGCCATACCACAATGTTCTAGTACACTCCAGCCTTCCTAGTCGCAATAACTCTTTGATTTGGGCGACTAAGACGTTACTTGGATAATTTCAGCGCGACTTGGACAGACAGGAGACACAAAAAACAGACGAGCGCCCGTCTGTGTTTTATGCGTCTCCTGTCTTCGTCCAAGTCGCGCTGAAATGATAAAGTAACTTCCTAGTTGTACCTTCACGAGCACGCTGGTCGCGAGCTAGGTTTCGAGAATTTGCCGCGTCAATGGCCGGAAGCTGTCGAAAGCCTTCAAGATGCTTGCTCCTTGACGCGCATGGAAGAGGGGACCATTGCGCACTACAGACATTCGCAGAGAGAGTCGCATCGCCACCTGGCGCTACTACGCCGTAGCACCATCCGAGCTGTGCGGACGTATTTTCGCGCGCTCCGCCTGTTCGGCCGATTCAAGATCGTGCAAGGTCGGTTGGTGCAGAAGCAGCGCGCAACGAGAGATAAGTTTCTCTTCATTTTTTTGTGTTTGCGAACACCATTATTTTTTTTCTCTCCTAATCAATAAGTAGCGTTGCGAGTACTGTAGGTGTGGGACACGGGCAACGTTGTAGTGACGTTGACCACGTGAACGGGCTGGCTGTTTTGAAGAAGGTCATGCGCCCGCTGAGTTGTTAAAGAGCTAGAGCCGAACACGAAGAGACCTAGTGAGAGGCTACTAGCAAATTGAACACGTATGTGTGCGGTGTAGCAGTAGCTTCAAACAGTTGTTGAGGTAGGAGAGTTAACGGAGGAGGCTGGATAGCGGGATTAGGGTTGAACGTAGGCCTGTCGGGCACTCGGTCCGATGGTCGGGCGGGCGATGGCTAAGGAGGCTTGGAAAACCACGAGCGAGAGTGAGCTGGTGCAGTGCAAAGAATGCAAGCGCTGGTGCTACTTAGATGAGACAGCATTCACGAGTTTGGCCGACGCGCAGAAGGTGAGCTTCGTGTGCAGGCTGTGCGAGGCACTGAAGGCGGCCGTGCAGCGCATGGAGGCTAGCATCAAGGAGCTTCAGGGGAAGCTTAGGGCGGAATGGGAGCAGAGGATAGAACTCCAAAAACAGCTCAGAGCGTCGCGTGAGCAGGAGGAGGCTACCGCCACCCTATTAGAGCAAATGATGGGCGATCTTCAAAAAGAGCGGGAAGGCCGTACCGAGCTCGAGCAGCAGGTAAAAGAGCTAATGGCCCTTTGCCCCGGCCCCGAGCGGTGTGAGATGGAAGGCGTGGGTAGCGGAGAAGGCGACAGGCGGGAAGGAACAGGCGAGAAGGGAGGTCAGAGGGCCGCAGTGTCTGGCCACAGCACGGAGGCTCTGAGAACATACAGCTCGGTGGCGCGGCAGTCTTCAAGCAGAGCAGAAACACAGGACAGACGGCAGAGAGAGAAACAGGTGAAGCAAACAGGGGCGCCATCACAAACAGAAAGCCAGCGATTGGAGCGTAGAAGGGTCCTAGTGGTGGGGGACACTAACGTGGCCAGGGTTAGGGATGGCGTCTTCAACACAGTGAAGGAAGATGGGAGAGTCAGTGTGGAGGCACAGTCAGGGAAGAGCATGGTGGATGCAGTGGCCAAAGCTCAGGAAGCTGTAAAAAACAGCATGGAGGTCGAACATCTAGTCATTATTCATGCTGGGCTCAATGATGTGTTCAAGGGCAAGGATCAGAACCTTCAAAGAAAGTTAGAGGATGGGATGCGTAAGCTCCGAGAAGCCTCTGGGAGTGTGTATGTGACCATATGCACTGTCCCAGATGTCTGGGGGCAGCCTCGTTGGATTGAAAGGAGGGTAGTTGAGGCCAATTGTGTGCTCAAGTGTTTGAGCCGGCAACACGGATACAGCGTAATGGAAGTTAACCAAGACGTGTACGAGCCCGGCGCTCACCCCTTCGCACAGGATGACATTCACTACATTGGTGCGATAGGAAGGAGGGTCGGTAACAGAATGGGTCACCAAGCAAATAACATGGGAGGTAGGAAGGCTGCAGTCAATGATAGATTATGCACTGATGCCACATAGGATGTGTGTTAAGCTCAAGGGAATGCACATAGATGAAGGTGGCTTCATAAGTCTGGGTAGTGATCACAAATGTATCAAGCTAAGTTTTGGAAGAGCAGCGAAAGTGGAAAGGGGACAAGATGAGCAACTACAGGAAAATTTTCATTCAGAAAGGCAAATAGAAATTGCTTCCAAACAAATCGAGAAAGTAATCACTGAGAATAATAAAACTGTGTGGACATACACAAATCTAATTAGACTGTTTGGGCTAGAGCTTGCTAAGGCACATGACAAGTCCCCCCGGAAAAGAAGACACAAGTCCAAGAGTTGGTGGGATGAGGAAGTTAAGAGAGCCATAGCAAAACGTCAGGAAGCCTCCAGGGAACACAGACATGCTGAGCAGCGGGGTGAACTGACAGATGATGTTAAAAGAAAATGGGACATCTTTCTTAAGCTCCAGAAGGGAAGCATCCTTCCTGATCAATGAAAAGATTAGAAGAAAGGGTGCTCAGTGGCTGGAAGAAGTACATAAAAAAGATAGAAAGGCAGCTGGGGTATTTTGGAACTATCTAAACTCGCTAAGAAATGAGATGAGCCTAGAGCAGAAGTTCATAACTACAGCTCAAGGTGCTAGGCTAGAAGGGGAAGAAGCTATTGAATATATAAAAACAAGGGTGACAGAAAATTTTACACAAATAAGTGCCTTATGCACAACAATAGACAAGGATGGATCAAGTGGCACAATGGCTCCATTTTCACATCGAGAGTAGGAAAGGGCTGAGAAGAGGGTTCCAAGTAGTACATCAACAGGCCCAGATGGCACTTCAGTTACGCTGATAAAGACATTGGGTCCCAAGTCTAAACAGGCTTTGAGAGAGACAGTGAGCAGAACAATAATCGATGGTGAAGTCCCTGATGGATGGAAACTTAGCAGGATCAGCATGATCTATAAAGGAAAGGGGGACAAAGATGACATAAACAACTACCATTCTGTAACAGTGACATCAGTGGTCTACAGGCTGGGGATGCAGATTATAAAGGAAAGACTGCAGGCACGGATAGAGGATGAGGGGGTGCTGGGGGAACTGCAGAACAAGGTTTCGAAAACACAGAAGGTTGGAAGACAATCTGTTCTCACTGACGCAGTGCATCGAAATAGCAAAAAGGAACTCAGGCCCCTGTGGCTAGCATTTTTGGATATCAAGGGAGCGTACGATAGCATGGTTCAAAAGGACTTGTGGAGAATACTAGACACACTGGGTGTGGAAGATGGAGTCACTAATCTTTTAAAGAAAATCTATAAAAGTAACAAGGTAGTTAAGTGGGAAAAACAGGTATCTAAGCCCATAGAGGTGAAACGAGGGCTTAGGCAGAGGTGTCCTCTGTCACCCTTGTTATTCATGATGTACCCACAAGGATTAGAGGCCAAATTAGAGAAAAGTGCACTTGGCTTCAACCTCTCTTTAGTCAAACAAGGAAAACTCATTGATCAGGCACTACCAGCATTAATGTACGCAGATGATATAGTGCTAATGGCCGACAACAAGAAAGATTTACAGAGATTGATGGACATCTGCGGTAATGAGGGAGATAGGTTAGATTTTACATTCAGTAAGGAAAAATCACCAGTCATGATTTTTAATGATAATGAAGGTAATGAGCTTAGAATACAGGTCACGCTAGAAATAACAGATAAATACCGATATCTGGGCATATGGATAAGTAATGGGGCCGAGTACCTAAGGGAACACGAAATATACGTGACGACTAAAGGTAACAGGAATGCAGCGGTGATGAAAAACAGGGCACTGTGGAATTACAATAGGTATGATGTTGTGAGAGAAATATGGAAAGGGGTCATGGTTCCTAGTCTGACGTTCGACAATGCGGTCTTGTGCATGAGATCAGAAGTTCAAGCAAGATTAGAAATTAAGCAACGTGGAATAGGTAGGCTTGCTTTAGGAGCTCACGGGAATACACCAAAATCAGGGAGCACAAGGTGATATGGGATGTACATACATTATTTGAGGGCAGAGAAGCTAGCAGCAAGATAAAATTTGAGAAGCGATTGAGAGAAATGGGGTAGAAGCGTTGGGCTAGGAATGTTTTCAGCTACTTGTACATGAAGAATGTCGATACAATATGGATGAAGCGAACCAGGAAATTGACTGGTAAATACTTGGAAAACAGCAGGTGGCCAAACCAAAAACAACTATCGGCTAAAAATAAATTGAAGGAAACGAAGACTGACATGTGGAGAATTGGCATGATTAAGAAGTCCGCACTAGAGATCTATCGAACTTTTAAGCAGAAAATTGCCAAGGAAAGCATCTATGATAATACTCGGGGTAGTTCTCTACTGTTTGAGGCCCAGACGGGAGTATTGCGAACGAAGACATATCGGGCCAAATACGAAGCGGTGGACACGGTATGCAGTGCACGTGGAGAGGAGGAGGAAACTGCCGGACACTTGATAATGTTCTGTAAAGGGCTTCACCCTATAATTCACAATGATGGCGCCGAGTTTTTCAAAGCACTGGGGTTTAGGGACAGGGAAGGCAAAATAGACTTTAAGCGGGCCCGGTAGAATTAACTAGAAGGTTATCTGATTGATTTGATTGATTTGTGGTCTTTAACGTCCCAAAACTACCATATGATTATGAGAGACGCCGTAGTGGAGGGCTCCGGAAATTTCGACCACCTGGGGTTCTTTAACGTGCACCCAAATCTCTGCACACGGGCTTACAACATTTCCGCCTTCATCGGAAATGCAGCCGCCGCCGCCGGGAATCGATCCCGCGACCTGCGGGGGTTATCTGATTGGTGACTAAAGTCAAGGCACGAGTGAAAATTAAACCCTTCACTGCAAAGTACGAATCCGCAACCTCACTATTTCAAGGGAAAAAAAAGATAAATCTAAATGTTAGTTCACTCAGTATTACGGCTAGGTAGCGTTAGCCGCCGCCCCATCTAAAGGGTACCGCCACATCCATCCATCCATCCAACCATCCAGCCGCGTCGTGCGTACAGCCTTTTCTGGTTTGCGCGCACGACGTCGTGCGTGCAGCATTACTCTTCCGCAAAAGCGGTTCGGGGACAGCTGTCAATAACGAGTCAGGGCAATTCTCAGTTTCAAGTCGCTGGATCTGGTGTTTGTGTTAAAGCATGTCATTTTGAGCAAGTACCAATTCGGCCAACAATCAGCATTGGCTAAGAGGTTATCAACCTGGTTGCAGCAACTTCAATCTTGGCCCCTTCCATTGTGTAATTACGTTTACAATGGAAACAAAAAAGAAATGAGCTCACCTGAGTTAATGGCACATCAACTGCGGATCTGAGTTGCGCTCTCTTAATGGGCAGCTTCCGTGATGGCATGAGTGACGTGACTATCACTGCGCTGCGTGTGCTAAAAATCGTTCGCTACCTTTGGCTGTCAACAAACGGGAGGTACGTCGTTGGCACTCCCGTCCTCTCTTCACGCTTCAAGCATTCCGCCATAAACGACACGTTTCGCAAACTCCAGTGCCAACTCACCAGGAAACACGTTCACTCGGCGTTTCCCAGTGGCAGGGCAGATGCCACTTTACGTTGGATGCTACAGTTAATGCAGGATTGTCAACAAATGCGCACGCTTCATCAGCGTCGCGCTGCAACTTCCTGCCAGTGTTTCCAGCTCACTGTAGGTGATTTTCACTTACCGGCGCTCCCGCTCATCAAAAACTAGGTGAATCTTCTTCGGAGGATTGTTGGATCGCTTTTTCTTCATGGTTTACACAAAAATGTGGCTTACTAGGAGGGAGAGTGTGCCCACAGAACACCTGGTGGCGACATTACATTCCAGCACCATTGCTGGATAGATGAATGGACAGATACGGTGGTACTCTTTAGATGCATGGATGGATGCAAAATAAATGTGGCTGTACCCTTTAGATCGGGCGGCGGCTAGCGCCATCTAGCCGTAATAGTTGGTGAACTAACCATTAGATTTATCTTCTTTTTTTTCCCCTTTAAATAGTGAGGTTGGGGATTCGTACTTTGCAGCGAAGGGTTTAATTTGCACTCGTTCCTTGACTTTAGCCACCAATCATATAACCTCCTAGTTAAATCTGCCCGCTTAATGTCTATTTTGCCCTCCATGTCCCTAAACCCCAGTACTTTGAAAAACTCTCCGCCATCATCCTGAACTATACGGTGAAACCCTTTACAAAACATTATCAAGTGTTCAGCCGTTTCTTCTTCCTCTCCACACGCACTGCATACTGTGTCTACCCCTTCTTATTTGGCCCGACATGTCTTGGTTTGCAATACTCCCGTCCTGGCCTCAAACAGTAGAGAACTACCCCGAGTATTATCATAGATCCTTTCCTTGGCAATTTCCTGCTTAAAAGTTCGATAGATCGGAGTTTTTAATCATGCCAATTCTCCACATGTCAGTCTCCGTTTCTTTCACTTTCTTCTTAACCGATAGTTCTTTTTGGTTGGGCCACCTGCTATTTTCTAAATATTTACCAGTCAATAATTTCCTCGTTCGCTTCCTCCATTTTCTATCGACATTCTTCATGTACAAGTAGCTGAAAAACCTTCCTAGCCCAACGCTCCTCCCTCATTGCTCTCAATCGCTTCTCAAATTTATCTTGCTGCTAGCTTCCCTGCCTTCAAATGATGTCCATCCCATATAATTTTGTACTCCCTGATTTGGTGTATTCCCGTGAGCTCCTAAAGCAAGCCTACCTATTCCAGGTTGCTTAAATTCTAATCTTGCTTGAACTTCTGATCTCATGCACTAGACCGCATATTGCCGAACGTTAGACCAGACACCATGACCCCTTTCCATAATCCTCTCACATCATCATACCTATTGTAATTCCACAGTGCCCTATTTATCATCACTGCTGCATTCCTGTTACCTTTAGTCGTCACATATATTTCGTGTTCCCTTAGGTACTCGGCCCCATTGCTTATCCATACGCCCATATATTTGCATTTATCTGTTATCTCTAGCGTGACCTCCTGTATTCTAAGCTCAGTACCTTCATTATCAATAAAAATCATGACTGCTGAGTTTTCCTTACTGAATCTGAAATATAACCTATCTCCCTCATTACCGCAGATGTTCATCAATATCTGCAAATCTTCCTTGTTGTCGGCCATGAGCACTATATCATTTGCGTACATCAATGCTGGTAGTGTCTGATCAATCAGTTTTTCCTTGTTTTTGCGAAATAGAGGTTGAAGCCAAGTGCACTTCCCTCTAATTTGGCCTCTAATCTTTGTAGATACATCGGTAGTAATAAGGGTGACAGAGGACACCCCTGCCTAAGCCCCCGTTTTACCTCTGCAGGCTTGGATACCTGTTTTCCACACTTTATAACTACCTCGTTACCTTTATAAATATCCTTTAAAATATTAGTGACACCATCTTCCACGCCTAGTGGGTCCAGTATTCCCCACAATTCTTCTTGAAGCACGCTATCGTACGCTCCCTTGATATCCAAAAATGCTAGCCACAGGGGCATGTGTTCCTTTTCTGCTATTTCGATGCACTGCGTCAGTGAGAACAGATTGCCTTCCAACCTCCCGTGTTTCTGAAACCTATTCTGCAGTTCCCCCAGCACCCCCTCATCCTCTATACATGCCTGCAGTCTTTTCTTTATAATCTGCATCGCCAGCAGGAGGAAGAAGATGTGAATGGAAGAAGCCCATAGCTTCATTTTCGCTCTCTTAATTCAGTTATTATATTGAGCTCAGGATCTTTTTACCGTGTGTGTGGTGGGTGGACTGTCTCCAGAGGGGCAGCTAAACATCGTCGAGTCGGAGTTTCAGTATGCATCGCGATCAGAATTGCCCCTTAGCGGGCCCGTGCCACATACCTGGCAAAGCCCGGATATAGGGGAAACGAGATGCCGCTAGCGCCATGCGGAGCACCACTTATCCATCCCGCTTGACTTCAAGTTGCTGCAGGCTGAGCAACGATATCGACGTCCCATACAGAGAGCAGCGAGGCCTAACAGTGTAAGAAGAGGCGTACAGAGGAGGAAGAAGAGGTTGACAACGATGGCGTACATCGACGTACTCCCTTCATGAAATGACATAGATGGATACAGAAGCACCCAAGGAAGACGAGGGAGCTTACACGGTGGTCACTTCTCACAAGAACCGAGCTACGGGGATACCGGTGGTGTTCACACCAATCGCAGCCGAGGACTCCTTCAGGAAGGTGAATCCAAATCGCATGGCATCTGAGATAATCTCTGCTATCAATGAGAAAGTGACATCATCAAGAATCAACAGGGTCGGAAGTTTTTGTGTTGGAGTACGGTCTTTGTACTCGGCAAACAAGTTGTTGCTGATCAAGAGTCTGGCTGGATTGCCTGTACATGTGATGATACCTCAGTCTTACATGAAGACCCTAGCAAAGATAAGAGATGTTCCACTTGAACAGAGTGATTATGACCTACTGGAATATCTTAAAGACGCTGGAGTAATCTCAGTCCCACGACAAAAGAGATGGGCAAGAAATGAAGATGGAAGTGCCACGATGCAGCCTATACGTAATGTGATACTCCAGTTTAGACATGACATGCCATTGCCAAAAAAGTTGCTCTCGGCTTTACGGTTCACACTGTCGAGGAGTATATTGAGCCGGCTGTAAGGTGTTACAACTGCCAGAGATATGGGCATATGGCTAAGACTTGCAAGGGAACCAAGAGATGCAAGGTTTGTGCGGGCACACATGATTACAAAGAATGCACCTCGAAGCGTCAGCCTAAATATGCCAACTGTGCTCGACCACATCCGGCGTCATTTGCTGCTCTCGAAACCGTTTGGTATCGGCTGCACAAAGAGAGAGAATTGTAGAAGGGTACCACAAGATACAAAAAGGTCACGCACCCAATGCGGATACAGTCGAAGATGTTCCTGCAGCACAAAGAAATGCAAAACAGTGGCGCCACGACTCTTACTCGGAAGTATTGAAGCGCTCAGCACCAAAACATCGCGTTGGCAAAGAAGTCCTGGCCCTAGAACATGCTGAAGTGGAACTTTCTGCCGGGCCAGACACAGCCAAGGAGCCACTGACCACCAAAGGGAAGGGTCACAGCTGCTTGCTGAGGAAAAATTCTTCAAAAAATGCGATCTCGTCGGAGACAGCCGGAAACGAGCGTCATTTTGCCCATAATATTTGCCCCTCTTAAAGCAATTCTACGATCTCTGCCACAAGCAGTTTCTTTACCAGAAGTGAAATTGCTGCTAGATGTTGAGCATCTTATCTTGTAGTAACCATGGCTACCGAACTATTTAACTGGTACAAAAGACGTGCAATATTCCAGTGGAACTGCAATTGTTTGTAAAATAAGAGTGGAGACTTTCGGAAATTCGTTGCTCAGCACGGGTTTCCGATTTTGTGTATTTCCGAAACAAGAGTATCCACTAACTTTCGCTTGTCCAATTATGTGGTGTACCAAGCAGAACGTCCTGCTGCAAAAAAGCAGAGTGATGTTGTGTGTGAGACACGATATTCCATCGACACTTGTGGATACTTCAAAAACAGATGCTCCGGAATTTGTTAGACGCAAGGTGAAGTTTGGTAACGTTACTGTAACTGTAGTTAGTGTTTACGTGCACCCTCACGCAAATGTTTCATACGCAGAGTTGGCTGCAGTGTGTAGACCTGATCATGATCCCATAATCACACGTGGTGATTTTAACGCGCACCATGAATTGTGGGGTAGTGAGCGTTGTAATGTAAGGGAATCTGCTATAGTAAAAATATGCGAATACCATGGTTACACGATACCAAATGATGGTTCTCCGACATTTCTACGGGGGCATAACTACTGCAGCGTACTAGACATCACTGTGTGCTCCTCTGAATTAGCGCCTGGAGCAGACTGGACTGCAGACGCTAATACAAGAGAAAGTGACCACTTGCCAGTATTATTATATCATCCAAAGTTGAAGAAAACGAGAAATAACCGCACAACAAGGATAACAAATTGGGCAGTCTTTCGGGAACTAAAGATACAAAATCTTGAACCTTCTTCTGACGCAGAAACGTATGCATTGAAGATAAAACATTTTCGAACAAAAGAAACTTGTGCAGTACCCATTCCAGATGGGTATTCGGGGGTTGACGCTGAGTATGAGAGGCTTCGGGCAATACGACGCCGACCTAAAAGAAGATATCGCAGGTCGGGTAATTTAGAAGATTTCAAGGTTGCACAGAAAGTATATTCTGCAATGCATAGCCAACTGCAGAAGCTTTCAACCAAAAGGTGGCAAGATTTATGTGCCCCACTTTCCCCATTTACATCAGCGACTCAACTGTGGAACATGGTACGCGTCCTCCGACAGCCAGTAGTCCACTCGAGACCACTACAGGCTCTAGCACTGTCTCGAGGAGTGAGCGAACGTGTGATTGCCGAAGAATTTTGCGATCTTATACTGAGAAATGGAGAGACCGTCCAAACTAGCGAATGTAAATCCTCAGCAGAATCAGTTTCGGCGGTTGTAACAAAGTTCTCTGCGATAAGTTCATCAGATCTGGATGACAGCTTCACACCAGAGGCGCTCCAATATGTGCCGTCTTCAGTGAAACCAACAAGTTCACCAGGAACAGATGGAGTTACATACGCTGCTCTTGCTAATTTGTGCAAGAAAGAAACATTACACCTGTTGGACATCTATAATGAAAGTTGGCAAGAAGAAAAAGTTCCAGAAAGTTCGAAGATATCAAAAGTAGTACCGTTGCTAAAGCCAGGGAAGAGTCCTATGCAGTTGGACTCGTTTAGGCCGGTTAGATTGACAAATTGTTTTTCAAAAGTGATGGAAAATGATCAATGAACGAAATTTATGGTAGCAAGACATGAAAGAACTACCAGAAACCATAGTCGGCTTCAGAAGAGGTAGATGCACAATGGACTGCATTTTGGATTTTGTCACAGATGTGGAAAATCAACGAACGCAAGGAAACATCACTGTCGCTGTATCCCTTGATGTCCACCGAGCATATGACACAGTGAGTCACTTTCACATTCTGGAAAGCCTGGCGTTACAGGAATTCAAGGGCAAGATACTGCGTTGGATCGCTGGCTTCCAGAAGCACCGGAAAATTTTTGTAGTAACGCAGGAGGGCCCAACATCAGAACATGTCGTCAACGAAGGAGTGCCACAGGGCAGCGTGCTAAGCCCTACTCTCTTTAATGCAGTCATAGCGCAGCTCCCGTATAAACTTCCACCTAACATCAGATGTTCAGTATATGCTGATGATATAAGTATGTGGACGTCTGGTCCATTGTTTTTAGATGTACAACAAACTCTACAAAACGGATTGAATTATGTAGACCATTTTCTAAAAAAAAAGAGAGGCATGGCACTGAGTCTGGCTAAAACAGCAATACTTCCGTTTCCATTAAAAAGTACTGAAAATTTCCAGATTATTTTGCAAAATCGGCATATTCAAATGGTTGAAACTCATGAATTCTTGGGAGTAATTTTAGACCAAAGACTAACATGGTCGCCTCATGTCCAGTCCCTTGAACAAAAAGTGAATCAGGCCATTCAAATTTTCCGGCATCTCTGCGGGGCCAAATTAGGTGGTACTACAGAGTCGTTATTAGCCCTACATGTTGCCTAGATACGCCACATTGTAACTTACTCACTGCCTCTGCTCCACAGGCTTCCAGCCTCCACCGAAAGGAGACTTCACTTGTTATTGGCAAGGAGCTTGAGGGTATGTCTGGGTTTACCACGGTCAAAATTAGTGCTTTAGTGTATGCGGAGGCTCGACAGCCATCTTTGGCAGTACTCCGAACTAAAGAAACATCTCGAAATTTATTTAGAATTTTCACGCAACATGAAAGCCATCTTTTATCTGGTGCACTAACACAAAGGACGGCAACGAGACTACAGGATAGTATATCATCAGTTCAAGCAATAATGCCAGAACTTAAACAACGGAAACCTTCAAAACCACCTTGGACGCTGCCACTTCTCAACGTTATGTGTGAACTAGATGGCATAGAGAATAAAGCAGACATGGCACCTCTAGTAGCGGCACAGATGGTACTTCATCAGCTTCATGTAATGCGTAATGAAAAAAACGAAGATATATACAGACGGATCATGCACTGAAGAAGCGTCAGCCTGTGCGGTCTTTATACCCGAGATTCAGAAAAACAAGATGTACAAATTATCGCACAAATCTTCATCGACCACAGCAGGATTGGTGGCTATCTTTGAAGCAGTTAAACTTATCTGCGAGAATCCTGAGCCACGAAAATGGGTGATATGCACTGATAGAAAAGCTGCTCTTCAGCAAATCAGAAATGTGAGATCACCTTACAAAAATGATGAAATAGCACAATGTATTGCAGAAACTGTGGAATATGCCTCATCGCAGGGTCACAACATCGTATTCCGATGGATACCCAGCCACATTGGAATACAGGGAAATGAAGAGGCTGATAGCCTCGCGAAGAAAGCATTGAAGGAAGAACGGGATTGCGCAATCCCTATGTCTGGGGCGTGTATTCGACATTTTATAACGCAATGGGCTAACCATTGTTCGACGGAGAAGTGGTTTGATAGCCCTAAATCAAACGAAACGGTACTTTATGAAGGGTATTCACACAGAAAATTTTCCGTAGCTACAGACCTCCCACGACACCTGGAGACATTATTACACGACTTCGATTAGAAGTAGAATACACAAACAGCTTCCTGCACAAGTTGTATCGATCCAACTCACCGGAACGCCATTGTGGTCATGCAGAAGAAAGTGCTAGCCATATTCTTTTGGAGTGCGTTAAATACGCGAATGAACGAGAAAAATTAAAGAACAAATTAGCAAGTTTGGACAGACGGCCGCTTACAATCAAGAAACTACTTGGACCATTGCCTGAGATGCATCTCCATAAAAAGGCAATAATCTTCCTGACAGACTTTTTAGTGCAGACCCGGCTGGACAAGCGCCTATGACAGACAGCCAGAGAGGGGTATATATAAGATGTGGTCATGTATATACTGACAGTAGAATAGTAAGCTGTGCGTGTAAATAGTTTATGACTGTGTAAACTTTGCTAAGAAAACTGTGTATTGGCATGATATTTGAACTGGTTTCAGTGTGCTATTATGCTTTTTTTCTTCTCCGTATTGTTAATTTTTGGGTACCGTCCTGTATTATTCTTTTATTTTTCGCTGCAGAGCTTTGTGATATGGAGTATCCGAGGCAATAGGCACCTCAACCTCTCCACAGCAAACCAGTTAAAACAGAACAGAACAGCCAGCCTGTAGACCACTGATGTCACTGTTATAGGACGGTAGTTGTTTATGCCAGCTTTGTTCCAGTTTCCTTTATAGATCATGCTCATCCTAAGTTTCGATCCATTAGGGACTTCACTATAGATTATTATTTTGCTCACTGCCTCTCTTAAAGCCTGCTGAGACTTCGGACATGATGTCTTTATCAGCATAATTGCAATGCCATCTGGGCCTGTTGATAATCAACAAGCCCAACAGGTGAATATTTTCTGCAGGTTCCCTGCTGCGAGTTTCTGGTTTTTGATGGAACCAGCAGTTAGGCTGCTGGTTTCTTGCTGGTGGTACTGGTTCCAGCAGTGTGCCTACTGGTTTTCTGCTGGTTTTCTGCAAGGTGCCCACTGGTTCTTTATTGGGACCAGCATGCTGCCTACTAGCTTGCTGATGGTCCCACCAAGCTACCTGCTGGTTTTACTGCTTCCAGCAATGTGCCCATTGGTTTTCTGCTGGTTCCAGCAGGGTGCGTACTGGCTCTCTACTTGGACCAGTACACTGCCTACTGACCTGCCGGTGGCCCCAGCAAACTGCCTGCTGGCTGTGCTGGTACCAGCTACTCCTCACTAGCATTAGTCTCGTATCTATTATTGGCGTCTTTTTCAAACTAATACTGCATAGTTTGCTACATAATAATAAAAAACTGCACAATAAAAAGTTTTATTATTTATTTACAGGTAAAAGCATAAGAAATCGTAGGTTTATGTAACGTATAAATCATTATGACGTTTTAGCGCCGTAGTTTAGTACAACACTTGTGCTCTTGTTGTGACTTGTCTGCCTTTGCATTTGTATGTTCGGTGTGTTAGTTGCAAGTTTCCTCTGTTATATGTGTGACATGAACAGGTTAATTATAGTTTATTTTAAGTCAGTTACATCTGCGGAAAGTGTAACAACTTAATATCAGCCTATTTGAGCTGTTTTTGGTGCTATGCTATACGGTGTCTTGGATTTCGTGAGTGCAGATCGAGGCCCACCTTGTTTCTCAGTGATCGATCTTTCATGTAGGTAAGTTGCTTATTTGTTTCAAATATAAATAAACCGTGCATGTCCTGAATACTCTTGTGCTTTATGAAGCTCAGTGTCGTCGTAAATTGGAGTTTGTGATGCTAATGAATTCGCATATGCATGCCGGTTGCTGTAAGTAAGCCATGCTCCTTTGTCTCTGTGTAATGAAGTATTAACACACTGCTTAATTCTAGTTTGCTGAGTGAACTAATGGGGGCTTATATATGTAAATGTTATTCGCTTAATATGTACGTCATCATGCGCATTGTTTCCCGCGAATGGATGTTAAGTAGCATTGGTAAAGATTGATATCTGCTGTCACGATCTGCGTTGACAACAAAATATTTCATTTTGTTATAGATTGCCTGCATCATTTGGCTGCCCTTGACAATACAGACATCTGTGGTGTGGATCAAGGTCCCCTGTGAATTTTCATTCGGAACAATTTGAGCGGGAACCGAAGATGGCAGATTACCTTCTTCAAGTGTAAATACATAAATTTTCAATAAATTTTAATAGATCAACGCTTCTGTGTTATGGGTGTATTTAATGAACTTTTGAAAAGCAGCCCCTTTATAACTGCATGCTATTGAGGGGAACAACCTTAATCTGCTCATTGGTACCACTGTAACTCGTATAACTCGTATTACTAACTTATATAACTACGTATTACGAAAATGGAATGTGACCATTGTTCAGCTGTGAAGGGACTAACTTCCAGTTAGAAACAGGCCGTATTTCAGCTGGTTCGAGCTGCAATAAAGCTTGCAGCTGACAATATGCAGCTCGAATCAGGCTTATTGCCTGCCTCCCCTACTGAAACGTTCCGTAAGAACCAGTTGTAATGGCAAAGCATTCCACTGACGAATTGTTTTTGGAAAAAATGAATTCGCATATACATTGACACGCTGTTGTGGCACTTCGTATGTGTAATCGTTTACAATTCTTAGGTTTCTTCCACGGCGTGGCGTTAAGTATTTTGTAGTGTTTTTGTTTAATTTATTTTTTGACAATAAAAACAAGAACTTCATCCTTGCCAATCGTCGTCGTTCAGCTAAAGTGGGCAGTTGAAGAGAGAGTAGCATTTGTTACTGACTCAGTCGAGGAGTATTTTGAAAGAATAAACCTGGCAGCTCGCCTTTGTACTCTTTCTAGCATATTAATGAGGCCGATTTCCGAGAGATCCCACAGAATTCTGCCATATTCCAATGTTGGCCGAATATACGTAAGATATGCTGCTAGCTTAACGGGAGTCGTAGCAAGTCTTAATTTTCTTTGCAAGTACCAATGTTTTCTCTCCGCCACCGCACAAATGTTTTCCAAATGGGTCCTCCAATTTAGATTACTGGATATTGTTACACCTAAATATTTTATTTCATTGAAGGTAGACAGGCGGGTAGAACATAGAGTGTAATTGGAATAGAAGACACGCTTGCTTTTGTTTGTGACGCGCAAAGCAACTGTTTTAGTTTGATTTATTTCCATTTTAGATTCAGTGCACCAATTACTGACAACATCAAGAATGTCATTAAACATTTTTTGGTCAGCTTCACTGTGTATTTCTTTATAAATTAGGCAGTCGTCTGCAAAAAGTCGCGCTGTAGTACTTCCATCTTTGCCGCATGAAATGTCATTTATCTAAGTTAAGAATAATAATGGTCCTAAAACTGAACCTTGAGGTACCCCTGAGGTAACGCTTAAAAACTCAGATTTGAAGCCGTTTATTTCTACATATTGTGTTCTGCCTGTCAGGTACGCACTTATCCACTGTATTATGTTATAATTTATGCCTAGGTGTGCTAACTTATTAATTAACTCCCTGTGAGGAACCTTGTCAAAGGCTTTGGAGAAGTCGAGACATATCGCGTCAATTATTTAAGGCACGCGTGAAGTCATCGACTGTTTCTAATAATTGGGTTACCGTGGATAAATTCTGCCGAAAACCTTAAGAAGAAATGTTTTTGTGCCCTCAAGATACGTGTACATAGCTTTGTATATATTATGCTCTAAAAGCTTGCAGCATACACAGGTGAGGGAAATTGGACGGTAATTTTCCCCCTCTTGTTGGTCTCCACCCTTATGCGTTAGCACGACCTTCGTTAAAAGCCAGTCGTCTGGGACACGCTTTTGCTCTATTGAGGCATTATATATTATGTATAAATAGTGCGCAACCCATTCCACATACCTTCGCAGTAAATAATTTGGTATGCCATCTGGTCCGATCTACTTTTTCACGTTCATGTTCAGTAATAATGATACGATGCCTTCATAAGTGATTTGAACGTCAGGCATAACTGACAACTGAGAAGGAAGTGGCGTGGATGCATCACCATTATCACGACAAGCGGTAAACACAGACTGGAAAAATCTGTTGTGTAGGTAAGTGATGGAAGAGCAGTCTGACACCAATTCATCATTGACAACAAGAGAATGCACGCGTCTTGAGTGGTGTTCCTTCTGAGACAAGTGACGCCAAAAACGATGGGAAAAAGATTTTATAAATGTCGGCAATATTTCTTCGTAATACTTTGTGTTTTATTCTTTCAGTTCAGCACGCAGAAGCCTTGATAAAATGCGTATCTTGGATTGATCTTTGTTTACTTTTTGCCTCTAGCGGTTAATGGCGCGCTTCAAATGTATTATCTTCCTATTCATCCAAGGATTCTGTTTATTTTGTTTCTTTTTTTGCAAGGGCACAAATTTGTTGATACATAGCGTGACAATTTCTTTAAACCTTATCCACATCTTATTGTTGTCACTTTCCTCACTGAACGCATCCAAAGAAAACGACAAGTAATCAATTATGCTTGTATCATCAGCTTTGTTGAAGTTGCGCACATGCCTGAAGCTTTCTTTTTTGCATGGCAAGGCTTCATCAATGCTTATCTCAAGTGAAACAAGTTTGTGGTCCGACAATCCATGTTCAATTGCGACGTTGTATGTGTCGATTCGCCCGTCAATAAAAACTAGATCCAGTATGGAATGCGGATACCCTGTTTCACGTGTACTTTCAGTGACAACCTGCGTGAGGTCATGGCTGAATGCCATGTCTAAAAGCCGTTGGCAGCCTATTGCTTCCTTAGATTTAGTTGACAATGTGGTCCAAATAATTCCAGGAAGATTTAAATATCCCGCAATAACCATTCTACGAGTCCGGGTAGCAATACCATCAACGTATTGCTGCAAACTTTCTAGGTATGAACTAGGGGCGCCTGGTGGCTTGTAAACGGCACCCAAAACAAGGGAAGTTTTGCGTAATTTTATTTCTACCCATACACTTACATGGTGGGGTATTCCTTCCATAACAATTGCTTCAACATCTTCTACAAGTAGGATCGCCACACCAACACCTCGTGTATCGCGGTCTTTCCTAAATATTTTGTAGCCGGGTGGTACAATTTCCCTATCCGCTATTTCCGGTCGCAGCCACGTTTCTGTGACGGTGATTACGTGTGGGTTGTAGCTTGCTAATATATATTCTAGGTCACTAACTATATTCATAAGGCTCCGAGCATTTAGATTAATTAAGCGAAGGCTGCATGCACTTGACTGCAAATGGCATCAGTCATCGTAGTCAGAGTGATGTGGTTTTTTCTTTGTATGCTTAAGCTTAACTTGGCAGTTTTTGTCGTAGTCCCAGGAATACACGTCTTTGTCTATGACCAACTTATCGTAAATCAAACGCATGCGTTTTTCTGCATCTCTTTCTTTTTTTCCTGATTACCATAGTAGCTTACGCTTGGCTAGAGTTTCCTTGAAAGTCGTCCCCAACTGATACACTGCTGCCTTTAAGCTTTTTGCAATTTTTGTAAACTGTTAACTTCTCTCGGGAGTCGTATAGCTTCATAATGACCGGACACGGCGAACGGCCCCCTTTTCGGCCTATTCTGTGGATCCGTTCAACTGTTTTTAGTTCGACACCGAGCGTGCAAACAAAAATGTCCTGCAGAACCGCTTGTTCCAGGTCTTCGGTGGTTTCTGCCTCGCCCTCCTGCCACCCTGCATGTTAATATAGCCTACGTTTGACTTAGCTCGGCCCTTGTGCCTACGTCGATTTTTTTTTCTCGCGGACTTCGTGTGGCTTGAATATTTGTGGCCCTTTAGGTCAGTCTTTGGCTACCCTGTTTGCCTCAGGGCTCCGGGTCCCCCTAAAAAAGCTATGGGGCGACCCATTCTGTTACCGACCCTCCTGCCCGTCGCACCACTGCAGTGAATGCCATCCTGTGCAAAGGTGCGAGCGCCGGGCTCGTACACGTCTTGGTTAACTTCCATTACGTTGTATCCGAGTTGCCGGCTCAAACCCTTGATCACACAATTAGCATACCCTCCTTTCAATCCCATGAGGCTGCCCCCAGACCTCTGGGACTGTGCATATGGTCACATGCACACTCCCAGAGGCTTTTTGGAGCTTACACAACCCATCCTCTTGTTTCTCTGAAGATTCTGATCCTTGCCCTTCAACACATCATTGAGCCCAGCATGAATAATGACTATATTTTTGCCCTCCATGCTGTTTTCTACAACCTCCTGTGCTTTGGCCGGCGCATCCACCATGCTCTTCCCTGACTGTGCCGCCACCCTGAATCTCCCATCTTCCTTCACTGTCTTAAAGACGCCATCCCTAACCATGGCCGCGTTAGAGTTCCCCACCACCAGGACCCTTCTACGCTCCAATCGCTGGCTTCCTGTTTGTGATGGCGCCCCTATTTGCTTCACCTGTTTCTCTCTCTGCCGTCTGTCCTGTGTTTCTGCTCTGTTTGAAGACTGCCACGCCACCGAGCTGTATGTTCTCGGAGCTTCCGTGCTGTGGCCAGATGCTGCGGCCCCCTGACCTCCCTTCTCGCCTGTTCCTTCCCGCCTGTCGCCTTCTTCGCTACACACGCCTTCCGTCTCACACCGCTCCGGGCCGGGGCGAAGCGCCATCAGTTCCTTTACCCGCTGCTCTAGCTCGGTCCGCCCTTCCCATTCTTTTCGAAGGTAGCCCTTCATTTGCTTTATTAGGCTGGCGGTAGCCTCCTCCCGCTCACGGGACGCTTCGAGCTCTTTTTGGAGTTTTATCGTCTGCTCCCTTTCCGCCCTAAGCTCCCCCTGAAGCCCCTTGACGCTAGCCTCCATGCGCTGCACGGCCACCATCAGTGCCTTGCACAGCCTGCACATGAAGCTCGCCTTCTGCGTGTCGGCCAAACTCGTGAATGCTGTCTCATCTAAGTAGCATTAGCGCTTGCACTCTTCGCACTGCACCAGCTCACTCTCGCTCGTGGTTTTCCTAGCCTCCTTAGCCATCGCCCGCCCGACCATCGGACCGAGTGCCCGACAGGCCTACGTTCAACCGTAATCCCGCTATCAAGCCGCCTCCGTTAACTCTCCTACCTCAACAACTGTTTGAAGCTGCCGCCTACACCACACACATACGTGTAAATTTCGCTAATAGCCTCGCACTAGGTCCTCTTCGTGTTCGGCTTTAGCTATTTAACAACTAACCGGGCGCATGACCTTCTTCAAAACAGCCAGCCCGTTCACGTGGTCAACGTCACTACAACGTTGCCCGTGTCCCACACCTACAGTACTCGCAACGCTAATTATTGATTAGGAGCAAATTTAATTTTAGCGCCACCACACGGGATTCAACGAAAACCTAAAAGCATGGCCTCCAAGGTTTTAGCGAATAAAAGAGACAGAGGGCTGCCACTCACCTGCGGTCGTCGCCCACTGGCTCGCAAAAAAAGAAAAACTGAAAGTAAACGGTCCTTGGTCGGCGGTAATGAAGTTGTATTGGGATACACATGTACTTTCCTTCTACAACTGATTTGTGTGAACGTATACGTTTTGTCTTTTAAAAGCATATTTAGCGGTGCACTCTTTGTACATACGGCCGATGGTCTCTAGCGTTCATTTTAGGGATGGCGTGCCACGGAATAGTGCTTAAGACAGGACGCAAATTAGTAAGAATGACAGATACGTCATGACCGTTCCAGTAGCGTACCAGCCAGGCCTGCCCATTACAGTTGTGGAGGTAGCCTGAATCGGGTTTGCTGTCAACGGCACAGTGGTGATTGCTGTGCGCGCGGCTGCTGACCAGCGAACTGACGTGGCATTTTGTTGTCGTGGAAATTATAGAGGCCCGCGTTCTTCGATGTTGGCGCTAAAAACCACAGGTGGTCATAATTTGCGGAGTTCTATACTGAATAGGGCGAGCCTCACGCGGTATATAGTTTTACCTCGCAAAACCTTTGTTGTCGTTGTTCAATGTTGTTGTTGTTGAAAGTGCGTTGTTCTTTTCAGACGCGAAGCCTAAAATGGAGACATGAAATGATCCGTAGTTGCATGGAAACTACGGGAGTTTTCCTCGTCAGCCGTAAATGTGAGGTCACGTAATCCTAAGTAGCATTCTATGCCAAAGGGAAGCTAGTGGTCGTGGTTTGATTTGCCTTTTTAGTGACGCATATAAATAACACGTAGCAAGCACATAGTAACGATTCATTCGTTCAACGCTTAACCACATAAGTTGTGTTCAACTGGCGGAGTCGTAGGTATACAGCAAACAATGAATGAAAATTCTCTGTCAAAAGGTATATGTGCAGCCATGTGCCCCGTACATATGTCATGCTCGTGGGCCCGAACCTCTTTCAGATCACTTGCTCTGTTTTGTTTACTATCAGCGGCTCATTTTTTGATACCGATTATTAAAAAACAAGTTGCTCTAAGCCACGTCACCAACCACCTATCGCGTTTTGTTGTCTGACAAGTACTTGAGCGCTTTATAAATATCTGCACCGTGTACTCAGGAAGCTCTTTATATATAGATATTAACTGTGATACAAAAGATGGTGATGCGTGATGACTATAGTGTTATTGTAAAGCAAACTATGAAGGTTGATTGTCACCCGATTTTACTTCAAGAGGCGGTTGTATTTCAATAAAACCTATATTTGATGTGTTTTTAGATACAAGATTGTTTGCATATGGCGCGCTTCACCGACTTGGCGAGAAGTAGCAATAATTGATGATGCGGATGCCTTATCTGTGTACACAGCAGCCTTATGAAATGTCAAACAGCCCTTGGCAGTTTCTAGACCACTCATGAAGATGTGATGATGAAGGATATCAAAGGCATTCGATGTTTAAGGAGCTATATAGCACAAATATAACCGAGAAACAAAACAAATATAACCGAGAAACAAAAACTATATTATGTCAGAATCGGCACACTGATTTTGCTCATTTCGAAGATCAATATCGGTATTTTTTTTTTAAATCCTGACAATAAGTGCCTTTCAGAAATGGCCCACATAAAATATGTGTGAAATATCTTCTTTTAATCGGCAACTATAGCTAACGTTTAGTTCAGGCTCTCCCCAACCCCTCACGTCAACCTCCTACACTACAGTGAAAAAGACCCTTGCCGGACTAAGTATCCCGACTGCTGCCTGCTATGTGGGGTGTGTCTGGGATTTTCGTGATGTGGCCTGTTACCGTACTAAAACAATCCCAGATGTAAAAAAAAACAGCACAGATCAGCACAATATGATGTTCGTAGAAAAACAATCGAGGAATTTCACGATGCAATCGTGTATGTCCGCTAGAAAGCCCCAGACAAAGTATTTATTCAACAGATAGCAAAAAAGTGTATTATGAAGTTTTGATTTGGAAGACCTTTATTAGGCTGGAGGAACCGGCAGCCGACAGCTATGATGAACGAACCAAGATGATGATGCTAGGCGACAACGATGAGGATGCATGAACAACACATGATAATGATGATAATGTACTGGTGAAGAGGATGGGTATACTAAATGCCCACAGTACGTAGAACGGTTGGAAGCCAGCAAACAACGCTGAACAGAGCTTTTCTGGATCTTGTGCAGCCATATAAGTAAAAAAATTGAGAAAAAAAAACTAACTTTGACCAGTTCTGCTGGTTTGCTGCAGAATCATATCATCAAGAAAGTTTTCTTAAGTAATGGTTCATCACAACAGTTGTCAACATGTGTGACTGAAAAGAGAAGTTCATGCAACTCAGTACCAACTTCTAACTTCAAGGCTGTTCTTTTTAACGAAATGCCGCTTGCAGAATATAACACACGCACTGCATGAGGGATCGCAATGCACATCGAAGCCGAACTCTCATTGTGTTGTCTCCGACCTCATGTAATAAAGAAGAATAGCTTACTAACACATGATAAAACGCACGCCACACAGGCCAAACTGCACATGAGGCTTTCTGTCAAGTCGACGTCTTCTTTCACTAGTTCACAAAAGGGCAACGTGCATTTCTAACAATTGCAATTTTTATGCCCACTGCATTATTTATAAACGATGCTGGCTCCTTACGAGCACCTGCTCAGTTTTCTTTGTTGAGCAAACTTCGGCCTAGAAGGTTGTGCACGGTTCAAGGCTTTTATGAAGAATCTCAGCCTTGTCAGCACATAAAACCCTACCACTCGCTAAGTGACATGTTCACGGTGCTCCTCGCATCCGATCAGTTCCACTTTGTTCACCTTTAGGAGCTCCATTAGATTCATGATGCTGTCATGGTGCACGTGGCGGGTGCTAAAACAACCAGTGAATGTGTCCTCAAGAAATCCAACAAAGTTCACCAAGGTCGAAGATGGGTACAAAAGGCCCCCGTAATCACACTGTTGGGTGAACTGCGCGATAGCGCTTTAAGATTCTCGCGAAGTCAACAAGTCGTTTTCGCAAGCAGAACAGTGCAACGGCACGGTGCATTTCCTCGCAACAAACTTGCTAATGTAATGGACCAGTTTGCGGTCACTTCTGACAGACACGTATCCTTCATGGTCACTCTCATGTGGCGTCACATCGTCGAACATATCGTTTCATTGCTTTTAAACTGAATTTAATTTAGTGCATGAATGAAGCCTAGGTTCTGCGGTGACGGGGGCGGGCACAGTCCAGGGGACAAAAGAGAGTCAAGTGTGTCAGGAGCCACATTGCCCTTGTCCGGCGAGCGCACGAGGTTGCAAAAGCTGATGCATGACATTGTGTCGAGAAACTGCTGCGGTTTAGGATGATCATTATTCCCGCTGTACTGCCGCACTATACCGAAAGTGTTCTCCAGGGGGTCTTGGTTCAGCCAGACTGTCATCAGGTAGGCATAACCTACTTCCATCGTCAGATATTCCAGCAATAGCAAGGTGCTTTTGATGGTTACTCGAAACCCTGCGGCTGTGGACTGACTCAGGAAGCCCCGCTTGCCTTTTGCGTGCGACTCCCATTCTGTCAAATAAGCAAGAAAGATGTAGAGGCAGTCGAACGCCCTCGAGCTCAACCGCAGCGCTACTCTGGCGTATCGAGAGGACATGATGGTGATGATGCTGTTTATCATCCTGCATAAAAGAAAAGAAATTAAGAAGAGCGTTGCTCTGTGTTTGTGTGCAAGATATCTTTAGCAGGAACGCGTAATGCACATGACACTGCATGTCATCGTGGGGATTCGTGCCTCATTATTTCAGTTGCATAAAGATGTTACAAAATTAGTACGATATAGTTATGCTGTTTTGTTTCTGGACAGAGGTACACTGCTCTAGTACAACTTAGCACATGTAACGTTGAAAAATTTACTACTAAGTTTGCAAGAAACGCTGTGAGTTTGGGCAAGAAGAAATGCAGTAAATGTCACATGATATAATCTGCGTGGAGAAAATTTTGCTTTATATTTGTGAGCTTGACAATCCAGTAACACGTTCAAAAAACTTATAGGAGCGTTTTATGTGGTTTCGAGGCTTCCCTTGCAGCATGTTCGAAGTGTCCTGCAATATGCCGTTTCAGGTGACTCAGATGTACATACACACTCAGAACGGTACACTCACTCTTGTGTATATTGCTTGTTCAAGTACCCAGCTGTGCAAACAAATATTTCCTTCTTCCTGACTTTCCAAACATATCCTAAGCATTGCTGCCGAGACCAACACAATTAAGATATCGGACACACTTACTCAAAGAACCGCAAAGTCGCCTGTATGCAGTTGCATCTTGATGGATCGACATCTTGTTGGTAGAAGCGCAGACCACGGGTCACTTTTGGACCAAACAATTGGTAGGCGTAGGGGAGGCGCATCTTCTCAAAGTTATTGGGATTGAGGTGGGCCTCCCGTTTGCCATGCATCACGTGAAGTGTCACAATTTTTCCATCCATCGCATAGACGTCTTCTACAGCGTCCAAGGAGACCTGAAACATAAATCATATATGTAATTGAAACTCCTTCAAGTGATTGGGACGCTCAAATTATTTGGGGAAAAAAAGCCGGAAACTTTTAAACTTGAGGAAGTAATTTTATGGCTCTTCAAGGTCTCAAATATTCTACGAGCTAGGCGACAAATAAATACTATCAGGTCATCGTTGATGTCAACGATCGCAATGCGTATGAGAAAATTTGCTAGGGGGCTCTGACATGAAGCCTCCTCTAATGTAGCCCGGACATAAATGGAACCGTGTCCGGCCGAGGTGGCATATTGACGGGTTAATTCACGGTATGCAATGACGTGGTAAACGAATGAAGTTACTGTGCGAGTAGAGACGGATCGAGCCACTCATTTTACGGAAGGGGGGGGGGGGGGAAGGGAGGTCGCCTGAAGTAACTTTGGAAAGGTGGGAGTAGTCATGACTTTTTTGTTTTTGCTCGCAGAAAAACCTCTTCATTGCACAAATTATGTCAATATGTGCTCACAGTGGTTTCTCTCATTTGTCCTGATTGATGATATGAGGTGAACTCCGAGCCCTATATTGAGAGGCAGGAGCGCCGACAGATATTTTTTTTAAAGGCAATCGCCCCCCCCCCCCCCTCTTCACCCCAGCTCTGGATCTCCAACTGAGGCCGATGCACAAGGTTGGAAGCAGACGGTTATTGCCATGAAATCATGAAACCGACCATAGCCGCACGCTTCATATTGTACGTAAAAACTCGGCTACCGAGTCCAATGCTGAATGCCTGTAGGTGGCGTGCGGCTTCTTCAAACTAAAGAAGTACAGACTTTCTCATTGAAGGCTGCCTGGGCGTCACCATAGTCCTCTCTGTGGGCTGTTGTTCCCCCCACCCCCCCCGGTACCCCCAAAGGAAAAAGAAAGACTGCTGAGCATGAGACGTCAGATTCAGTGCTCCCATGCAACAGCCCAGAAAGGACGGTATTCTCTCCATTAAGAAAGAGAGTGCATCTGTATACGTTATAGTGCGTTAGCATGATCAAAGAACAAAGTGTATCTACAAAAAAAAATCCTCTGTTAAATTGGGTTTGGCGGACAAATTCGTTAGCTAACTCTGGAACTTCGCAAAATCAAGTGTATCTATCTATCTATCTATCTATCTATCTATCTATCTATCTATCTATCTATCTATCTATCTATCTATCTATCTATCTATCTATCTATCTATCTATAAACAATTATCAAACAATTGTAAGCAATTATCAAATTTTCGTAAGTGTGCTCCTTTATTCCTAATTATATATATATATATATATATATATATATATATATATATATATATATATATATATATATATATATAATTAGGAATAAAGGAGCACACTTACGAAAATTTGATAATTGTTTACTCTACGTTTCGGCCGTGGCAGGGCCTTCGTCAGGATTAACAGAAATACGAGTATGTGGCAGATTTTATGGGGAGGCATGAACACGTCAGTACAAAACACGTGCGATCAGCATGTGAGTGTCGCAAAAATTCTTTGAAACAGACGTGACTACACTACAAACCATTAAAATCCAATACAATAGACAAGATTGTGGGCATGTAAAAGTCATTTGTAGCATTGTAATGTTACCGCAATAAATGTTATAAACTTCAATAATAGTGCAGTATAGGAAACAAAACAATAAAATATTTATTTACACCTAACAGTTTCGGCTGGTGGACCACCCTTCTTCGGAGGATCTAAGCGAAATGTATATATCATTTCACTTAGATCCTCCGAAGAAGGCTGGTCCACCAGCCGAAACTGTTAGGATTGAATAAATATTGTTTTGGTTCCTATACTGCACTATTCTCGTAGTATATATATATATATATATATATATATATATATATATATATATATATATATATAGACGTTGCGAGGAAGGAAGCGCACTGGCTCCGTAGTAATAACGGAAGCAAAAAGGCACGACTAACGAGGAAACACTTTTATTAATCACATACGTTTCGGCTGGCCCACCAGCCGAAACGTATGTGATTAATAAAAGTGTTTGCTCGTTAGTCGTGCCTTTTTGCTTCCGTATATATATATATATATATATATATATATATATATATATATATATATATATAACGTTTCGGCAGGTGGGCCTGCCTTCGTCGGAGTCATCCTACTCCGACGAAGGCAGGCCCACCTGCCGAAACGTTAGTAAAACTAGTGTTTTTTCGCACGTTTGTCGACCTCTTTTTATACTGCATTTTCCACCGGATCCATTGAATATCACCCCACCATATATATATATATATATATATATATATATATATATATATATATATATATATATATATATATATATATATATATATATATATATATATATTCATTTGTTGACGTGCGCTGCTCATACATCAAGTAACATCGAAAAAAGCTGTTTTTTCATGCCTCGTACATGTTCTGATCACGCTTCCCCGTTTGTTTTCCCCAGCCGTAGTGTGCGAGTTCTATCTTAAATCAATATTTATTCAATCAACGAATTGAACGCGAGGTATACATTTCACGACGAAGTGTATCCCCATAACAAAAACGCAAAAGTGATAGGAAAGCATTCGTTCAAGTTCTATAACAAATACACAACAATAAAACAACAGAAGAAAAAAAAGAATAAAAGGGAGCTGCAAAACCTACCAGGCCATCAGGAGTACTGAAGCCGTGGAGGAGCAAGTTGTTGCGAAGACACTTTATGAGATGAAGAAAGTCGGAAAAAAAGTGTACGTAGCGACTGCTGTCTTTGGGGTGCCTCATTCTGCATTGAATGTTCTCAAACGTTGCTTCAATTTCCTGTACCTTCCACATCTTTCTGTTCCAAGTCTCACCGTCGCAAATGACAAAGTCCACGAAAAGACCTGCATCTTCTGCAAGTAATACAGCCTCCACCATAATTTTTGCGAGGAGCTCTCCTTTAACGTTTCTGTGTGTTGCGAACACTGCTATATAGGACTTGCGTCCACTTGCCTGTGAAAGGTGCAAACATAATCATCACGCCATGGTCGCATGGCTCACTTTTATCTTTTTTTATGTAAAATGGCCTAGATCAACCAAACCTTCAATAGTGGTGGAGGATGTGACTGACAAGTGTTCGGATAGTTTCAATTCATCAATTAGCAGTCCTCCGTGTCGCTTAAATACGTCCATCGATCTCGTCTTTTTTTTTTTTTAGAGCACTCAGAACCCTTGTGCTGAAATCGAACCCCGTCTTGTACGAGTTCAGATATTTCCTCAACGTGTCTTTACTTGGTAGGGCTAAGATCTTGTTGCTTCTCATGTATTCTTATAGCTTCGGACTTTTCATCTTCATGAGCAGACACTCTAAGATTCAATTCTGAAAGAATTTTAATCCCCTGGTACTCGCTCGCTTGGAAGCACGGAAAAAATGTAGTGCTGTTTCTCTTTGCTTTGGAGGCATGTCACCAATACTTTCTTCAAACGTGCCTTCTTTTATAGCTTTGTTCTGCTTCACCATATCTCTCAGTTTTGATTTCAAGTTCGACACCGGTACAAGCAGTCGGCGATTTTGCTGTCTCAAGTTTTTCGTTTGGCGACAAATGGCTCGCTTTGCAGAAGTGGCACCAGTAGCAGCAGTGGTACCTATCACCTTGCATTTTTTCCTGATCAAGGACAGCCTTGTTTTGGCGCATGGTCGACATTTTATACTTGCACAGTTAAAAAAAAAGGTCTGACTACATGTTTACGCACCACAGAAAGACACACGAACACGCGTGCACACACAGACGCCTAACCACAAACACTAGCATTAACGCACACACCCTCATCCATCAAGCTTTCACGATTGGAGAGGAGTAATGGGAAGAACATTAACTCACAGTAATGCTAACCAGTGATAAATTTCACTCTTGTTATTTTTCTTTTATTTTCGTGATATCAATTATGTACAAGAAATGTAAACTTGTGCGATCATTTTTTTATATACCTCTGTAATAGAAACATCTCTGGCCGTTAGCGATTACAGCATGCAAATGGAAATAAGGTGTACATATTAATGCAGTTTCGATGCATATATTTTGACAGCTTGATCAAAATAGCCATAAGTTTTATCAAAACGACCCGTTCCTATACGCTCTAATTTAAGCTCTGTCCGTATCGGTGAAGTATAGAGACCTACTTACCTACGTCAAGTGCCACACCTTCACAGCTTCTGCTGTAAAACGCTTCTCCATGGCATCTGAAGTTCCGTGCGAAGGCAAATGTCTCAAGTGATCCATCATGTGGTTCGTTTTTCTTTATGGCGCCAGGGCATAGAGAAGCTACTTCGATTTTTTTCATGTGTGCCTCTGCCTGTGCAAAAGATAGACCCCGTTTTTCGTCGTAAGGACTGCCGTTTAGATGTGTTCGGCTGAGAAGTCCGTCTTCTTCTTGTTTCAGGAATATAACTGGTCATGGGATATTTCCGAAGGCGGTATTAGTGTGGAGGTGACATAGAAGAGACCATCAACATGCGGGAACTGAAGGGCTGTCCATCTGGAGGTTGACGGCATTGTCAGAGAAAGAAGGTCTCGTCTTCCTTCATTTGTGTTGCCGCCTTGTATCTCCAAATTGCAGTCAATCGCGGGATGTGCTGCCGACTTCACACACTTTGCATGCCTCTCTGTCAAGCTCCCAGCACTAGGGGACCTTTTTTTTCCTTCGAACTTGGCCGTTGATGGCCCGGGGGCATCTTGTTTGGCATGCTGAGGATTTGTCGTATTATTGGTCTCCTGTTCCCCCCGTCGGGACGTTGTTGTCCGCTGAGTATAGCAGTCACTGCTCCAACTGCTAGCTTTGGCCGGTCACGGGGCAACCTGACCTCTCTACCGCCTATAATGTGCACGAAGTCTCGAAGTACAGTATGCGGCTCGAAACGTGCATCGCAGACCACACTTGAAATTTCCTTATGCCCTCTTGCCAAGCTTAAGCTGTATACCCATATCTCCCTCTGGGTCGGACATGTTAGAACCGCGAATAGCGAACACTTAGTGCCTTCAGTCGATCCTCTGTAGTTAACCTTGCAGCCGGGCACACAGCAGTGGTCCTCCCGCGTCGGTTTCATTTGCGAAAAGGTGTAACAAGGCGTGAGACGCTCACTTGTACAGAGAGGTCCACATTTGAAGGGGAACACGCGTGTCGTCTGCACGGCTCCACTGTCAGCCCGCTGCGGCAACTATGAAGTTTCGCGAACGAGTACTGTGGACGGCGCTTTTTTATCGTCTGCTACAAAAATATCAACACGTTCCCCTGTCTATTCCCGCACACCTCGTGATCGATTTAATTAATGTTACACGCCAATAGGTTTCGTCGTTTGTGTCAGAAGGACCACTGAAAACTCAGACAGACCATCGCTGCTTTACCAGTATTCAAACCTTCGCGATTTCCCGCCGAGCGAGGATCGTTTACTATCTGTTTTTCTTTTTTTGCGAGCCAGCGGGCGGCGACCGCAGGCGAGTGACAACACACACTCACCTCTCTCTCTCTCTTATTTGCTAAAATCTCGGAAGCGATGCTTTTAAGTTTTTGTTGAATCCCGTGTGGTGGCGCTAAATATAATCAGGATTATTATTTTGGTGGCTGGCAGAAGTACATAAAAAGGACGGAAAGGCAGCTGCGAAGTTTTAGAACCATCTAAACTCCCTAAGAAATGAAACAAATCTAGATCAGAGGTTTATAACTACAGCTCAAGGTGCTAAGCTAGAAGGGGACGAAGCTATTGAATATATAAGAACAAGGGTGACAGAAAAATTTTAACAAAGAAGTGCCTTATGCACCATAATATACAGGGATGGATCAAGTGGCACAATGGCTCCATTTTCACAACGAGAGTGGGAAAGGGCTGAGAAGAGGGTTTTAAGTAGTACATCAACAGGCCCAGATGGCATTCCAATTATGCTTATAAAGACGTTGGGTGCGAAGTCTAAACAGACTTTGAGAGAGGCAGTGAGCAGAACCATAATCGATGGTGAAGTCCCTGATTGATCGATGGAAACTTAGCAGGATGAGCATGATCTATAAAGGAAAGGGGGACAAAGCTGACATATTGATTTATTTAAAAATACCTTACAGGCTCTATTACGGAGCAAAGAGTAAGGGGGCTACATAGGAAAGAATGCTAGTGGGTGATACTTCTGTCACAATACAAAGCAACTACAAAGCAAAGCAACTACAGAGCAACTAATAACTAATAAAAATACAAAGCAAGTAATAACATTGGAACTAATAACAGTGGTTGCACAAATGACAAAGAGAGGCTTCAAGCAACAACAGAAATTTCCCAGCCGCAAAAAAGCACAAAGAACAAAAACAGAGTTCAAGGAGGTCATACAATGCTATTGAGATAGATTTATCATTAATTGCTCGCGAAAATTTTCATGATTAGTTAAATTGACAATGACGTCGGGTAGGTCATTCCAGAGTGCTATGGCACGAGTCAAAGCCGATGAATTGAATGATTTTGTTTTTCCAAAGTTGAGTGTGATGCTTCGCTGATTGTGAAGTCGTTTAGACATGCGCAGTGGGGCCGTTAGTGTGAAGGGTGGTGGCCTGGACGCGTGAATATATTTATGAAGCAAAGACAGGAGGGCAACTGTGCGCCGTATGCCTAGATGCTGTAATGAAAGGTCATGTTTTATTTGTGTGACGCTCGAGGGGCGACTGTAAATACGTGAAATGAACCGTGCCGCCCTGTTTTGCACAGCTTCTAGCTGGTTAATGAGATAGGCTTGGAAGGGAGACCATATGGGTGATGCAAATTCCAGCTGTGGGCGAACAAAGGTTAAGTAAGCTTGTTTGCGGACGTTATTTGGCGCGTTTCGTAGGTTTCGACGTAAGTATCTCAGTGTTCTTGATGCGTTTGCAGATATGTAGGTTACATGTGTCGCCCAAGTAAGATTAGAAGTGAAATGAACGCCGAGGTACTTATACGAAGACGACCGTGACACGTTGGAATTATTTATGGAGTAATCAAATTCAACAGTTAATTTTTTTCGACGAAAGGATATTACATTACATTTTGATAAATTTAAATTCATTTGTCATGCACCACACCAGTTGTTAATGAGATTAAGGTCTTTTTAGAGAGCAAGGTGGTCATCGGTACTAGTTATGGGACGGCATAGAATGCAATCGTAAGCAAAAAGCCGTATTGACGAAGAAATATCAGTTGGAAGATCATTAATGTAGATTAGAAAAAGTAGTAGCCCCAAGACGCTACCCTGAGGCACTCCGGAGGTGACATCGGAAATTGGAGAGGAAGAGGTATTAACCAGAGTGAACTGCTTTCGAAAAGACAAAAAGTTACGGATCCACGATAAGAAGGTAAGCGAATCTAAACGAAGTTCTGTTAACTTTGAAATCAGACGGGAATGAGGTACACGGTCAAATGCTTTAGAAAAATCTAGGAAAATGCAGTCAATTTGTAAATTATTATCCGTATTGAAGTGAAGATCAGTGGTAAATTCCAGTAATTGGGTGTCGCAAGAAAAACCTCGCCTAAATCCATGCTGATTCTCAAAAAAGAAGTTATTGGTTTCCAAATGACAATAAATGTGCGAAGAAATGATATGCTCAAGCATCTTGCAGTAAATGCATGTTAGTGATATGGGGCGATAATTTTCTGGTGAGTATCTATTGCCACTTTTAAATAACGGAACTACTTTACCTATTTTCCAATCAGCCGGCAGTTGTCCTGTTGATAAAGATTGCGTGAAGATGTGGTACAGGATTTTACTTGAGCATAATTGTGTTTTTGAGCACCTTAGAATTAATGTTGTCAATGCCTGAAGAAGTTGATAATTTAAGTTTTCCAATAAGAATCGCAATCCCTTCAGTGCTGATGGCAATAGGTTCTATGAATGTATAATCAAACTCGGGAACTTCTGGCACTCTGGAATGAAGCGTGGAAGCTTGGGCAAGTTGGTAGGACATAACTAAATGCAGGAACAGCGCAACCTACAAGTAGTTACTTCGTAACTACGGAAGCGAAAAACAAGGACAGAAAAGAGCGCTGTTTCTGTCCTTGTTTTTTCGCTTCCGTAGTTACGAAGTAACTACTTGTAGGTTGCGCTGTTCCTGCATTCACTTTGGAATGATCTTCACACGTGAACACAGATGAAAAAAATGAGTTCAACACTGAAGCGCTGTCTACATCTGATAGAGGCATATGGTTAGCATCTTGCATACTAACAGATGTGATAGCATTGTGAGGGGACATTACTTGCCGGAATTTTTTCGGATTAGTATTTAACATGGAAGGCAAATCGTGTGTAAAATATTTAGATTTTGCTTTGCTTACAAGAGAGCAGTACTCTTTCAAAAAATCCTTGCACTTTTCCCAATCTGAAGGGCTCGAAGTGCGTTTTGCAATTTTGACGAGCCGCTTCTTCCTTGATCTATGGGACTTAAGCGTTTTGTTAAACCAGGGATTTTTATTGTCGTTAGAGATAGAAATTAGGGGAATATATTTATCAACCAAAGTAATGATTTTGTTTTTGAAGAGAATCTAGTTTTCGTTGAATGATCGGTACGGGAAAGATGGAAGAAAAACCTCATCGTAAAAAGCTTCCAATTCATCATTTATACCTTCGTAATTACCTCTGTTATAGTCCCGAATTTTTTTAACAGTGCTATGTAATACGTGGGTTCGGAGGCTAAGTGTTATTTGAAGTAGCTTATGGTCACTGAAACAATCTACGTGCAGAATAGAACTAACACTCTCATGAGCGTTAGTTAAAATTAAGTCTAAAATGTTTGTACCACGAGTCGGTTCCTTGACAACTTGAAACAGGTTATAATCTAGGGTTAGACTTACAAATTTCATTGCTTCGTGGCAGGTAGAAGTTACGAGAGACCAATCAATCTGGGGAAAATTAATGTCGCCGAGTAAGTATATATTATCAGGAGAGCATTGCCGAATTGCGGAATCAACGCTTTTGCGCAGCTCTTCTACAAACGAGTTATCCGAGTCGGGAGGGCGATAGCAGACACCTATCAATATTTTTGTTGCTGATGTGATGCATGCACTCCATACAATTTCAATAGTGGAGTCTATATTGATGCAAAAGGATGACAGTGTTTTTTTAATAGCTAGTAGAACGCCACCGCCTCTTCTTTTATCGCGGTCATGCCTAAATATGTTGTAGGCACTGTTATCGGGTAGAAGCTCGTGATAGGGCATATCAGAATGAAGCCAAGTCTCTGTTATTGCTAAAATGTCAGGGTTACTATCTTCTAAAAACGAGCAAAGCTGATCGCGTTTGGGTATAAGGCTGCGTATGTTAGTAAAACATAACTGCATGAATGGTGGTTTGTTATAGTAATCTGAACACTTAGGTTCCGTTGCGTGTGCATGCTTTCTTTGCTTTGTTTTGTGAAGTATAACGGAATCCGTTGCGTGATCATACATGTAGGTCTCGTCATCAATGCGCAGTTTATCCACTGACAACTTTATTGGTTTCTTTAGGCGTTTGGCGAATTCAATTAGTTTTTTCTTACAATAACGTGTAGATGGCGACAAGTCCTCACGAATCGAAAAGTCGGTACCCTTTAGTTTATGCGCGGCAGAAAGAACTTTTTGTTTGTTTTTAAAGAAACTCATTTTAGCTATGATTGGCCGCTGCTTATCAGTCTTGTACTTTCCTAGTCCATGTACCCGTTCAAAGTGGTCGTTTGTTAGTGGGATGCCAAGCTTTTGAGAACCGATAGTTAATATTTTTACCTCGGATGTTGCCCAATCTTCTTTGTCTTCGTCATCTATACCAAAAAAGAGCAGATTGTCCCGCCGTTGCCTGTTTTCCGCGTCATCACATCTCATCGTTATAGACTGTAGCCTATCAGTAATATTGCGCAAAGACTCATTAGGCAGAGAATTGAGTACAGTGGAATCAACTGCATTCTTTGCGGTTTCCAAGGCAGTAACTCTTTCCGTCAATTGCTCACTCTGCTGGTCAGCCACATCTTGCCTTTCCCGAACACTTTTTAATTCACTGAGTATTTTGGCCTGCCCAACTTCAAGCCTGCCGACACAGTTTTGGAGGCCGACAGCCTCCAAAACTGTGGCGACCTTGTTTTCCAAGGTAGGCCCAGTGTTCGTCTCGACATCGCCACAAACGATGAGCAACAGTTCAATCAGAGCATGTCACAGGCGTGCCGGAAGACAGCATGCTCGCCTCACAGAATCGAACAATGTCACTGGGCACGACACCGCAATCAAAATACGATTGTCGCTCTTCACACAAACAGCGCACTCAAGGTAACTAACCTGAAAATACAGTAGTGGTAAGCGACCCATTCTCGATGCGGTGTCGTGCCCAGAGGAAACAGTTGTAGGCGGGCGCTTATAACCGGCGGCGGTGACGATATCAGTTGACGATCCCGGTAGCCAGACGAGGGAACTCTTTCCGTCCAAACGTAGCTGTGCACAGAACGATGTCGACTGGAACGAAGCTGGTTCTGATTTGCACTGCTGCCAAGAATCAGGAGACCACGAGCTGAAGCCCATGAGCAGTACAGCCTGAAAATACAGTAGTGGTAAGCGACCTATTCTCGATGCGGTGTCGTGCCCAAAGGAAACAGCTGTAGGCGGGCGCTTATAACCGGCGGCGGTGACGATATCAGTTGACGATCCCGGTAGCCAGACGAGGGAACTCTTTCCGTCCAAACGTAGCTGTGCACAGAACGATGTCGACTGGAACGAAGCTGGTTCTGATTTGCACTGCTGCCAAGAATCAGGAGACCACGAGCTGAAGCCCATGAGCAGTACAGCCTGAAAATACAGTAGTGGTAAGCGACCCATTCTCGATGCGGTGTCGTGCCCAGAGGAAACAGTTGTAGGCGGGCGCTTATAACCGGCGGCGGTGACGATATCAGTTGACGATCCCGGTAGCCAGACGAGGGAACTCTTTCCGTCCAAACGTAGCTGTGCACAGAACGATGTCGACTGGAACGAAGCTGGTTCTGATTTGCACTGCTGCCAAGAATCAGGAGACCACGAGCTGAAGCCCATGAGCAGTACAGCCTGAAAATACAGTAGTGGTAAGCGACCTATTCTCGATGCGGTGTCGTGCCCAAAGGAAACAGCTGTAGGCGGGCGCTTATAACCGGCGGCGGTGACGATATCAGTTGACGATCCCGGTAGCCAGACGAGGGAACTCTTTCCGTCCAAACGTAGCTGTGCACAGAACGATGTCGACTGGAACGAAGCTGGTTCTGATTTGCACTGCTGCCAAGAATCAGGAGACCACGAGCTGAAGCCCATGAGCAGTACAGCCTGAAAATACAGTAGTGGTAAGCGACCCATTCTCGATGCGGTGTCGTGCCCAGAGGAAACAGTTGTAGGCGGGCGCTTATAACCGGCGGCGGTGACGATATCAGTTGACGATCCCGGTAGCCAGACGAGGGAACTCTTTCCGTCCAAACGTAGCTGTGCACAGAACGATGTCGACTGGAACGAAGCTGGTTCTGATTTGCACTGCTGCCAAGAATCAGGAGACCACGAGCTGAAGCCCATGAGCAGTACAGCCTGAAAATACAGTAGTGGTAAGCGACCCATTCTCGATGCGGTATCGTGCCCAAAGGAAACAGCTGTAGGCGGGCGCTTATAACCGGCGGCGGTGACGATATCAGTTGACGATCCCGGTAGCCAGACGAGGGAACTCTTTCCGTCCAAATGTAGCTGTGCACAGAACGATGTCGGCTGGAACGAAGCTGGTTCTGATTGGCACTGCTGCCAAGAATCAGGAGACCACGAGCTGAAGCCCATGAGCAGTACAGCCTGAAAATACAGTAGTGGTAAGCGACCCATTCTCGATGCGGTGTCGTGCCCCTATCATAACAACTGCCGTCTTATAACAGTGACATCAGTGGTCTACAGGCTGGCGATGCAGATTATAAAGGAAAGACTGCTGGCATGGATAGAGGATGAGGGGGTGCTGGGGGAACTGCAGAATGGGTTTCGGAAACACAGGAGGTTGGAAGACAATCTGTTCTCACTGACGCAGTGCATCGAAATAGCAGAAAAGGAACTCAGGCCCCTGTGGCTAGCATTTTTGGATATCAAGGGAACGTACGATAGCGTGGTTCAAGAGAACTTGTGGGGAACACTAGACACACTGGGTGTGGAAGATGGAGTCACTAATCTTTTAAAGGAAATCTATAAAAGTAACAAGGTAGTTATAAAGTGGGAAAAACGGGTATCCAAGCACACAGAGGTGAAACGGGGACTTAGGCAAGGGTGTCCACTGTCACCCTTGTTATTCATAATGTACCTACAAGGATTAGAGGCCAAATTAGAGGGAAGTGGACTTGGCTTCAACCTCTCTTTAGTCAAACAAGGAAAACTCACTGATAAGGCACTACCAGCATTATGTACACAGATGATTTAGAGCTAATGGCCGACAATAAGGAAGATTTGCAGAGATTGATGGACATCTGCGGTGATGAAGGAGATAGGTTAGATCTTAAATTCAGTAAGAAAAAAATCAGCAGTCATGATTTTTAATGATAACGAAGGTAGTGAGCTTAGAATACAGGAGGTCACGCTAGATTTTACAGATAAATACAAATATCTGGGCGTATGGATGAGCAACGGGACTGAGTACCTAAGGAAACACGAAATATACGTGACGACTAAAAATAACAGGAATGCAGCAGTAATGAAAAATAGGGCACTCTGGAATCACAATAGGTATGATGTTGTGAGAGTAATATGGAAAGGGGTCATGGTTCCTGGGCAACGTTCGGCAATGTGGTCTTGTGCATGAGATCAGAAGTTCAAGCAAGATTAGAAATTAAGCAACGTGGAATAGGTAGGCTTGCTTTAGGAGCTCACGGGAATTCGCCAAATCAGGGAGTACAACGTGATATGGGATGAACATCATTTGAGGGCAGGGAAGCAAGCAGCAAGATAAAATTTGAGAAGCGATTGAGAGAAATGGGGGATGAGCGTTGGGCTAGGAAGGTTTTCAGCTACTTGTACATGAAGAATGTCGATACAAAATGGAGGAAGCGAACCAGGAAATTGACTGGTAAATACTTAGAAAACAGCAGGTGGCCTAACCTAGAAGAACTATCGGTTAAGAAGAAAGTGAAGGAAACGGAGACTGACATGTGGAGAATTGGCATGATTAAGAAGTACGCACGAGAGTTTTATCGAACTTTTTAGCAGGAAATCACCAAGGAAAGGACCTATGATAATACTCGGGGTAGTTCTCTACTGTTTGAGGCTAGGACGGGAGTATTGCGAACCAAGACAGATTGGGCCGAATACGAAGGGATTGCGTCACACAGTATGCAGTGCGTGTGGAGAGGAAGAAGAAACTGCAAAATACTTGATAATGTTCGGTAAAGGGCTTCACTCTATAGTTCAGGATTATGGCGCAGAGCTTTCAAAGCACTGAGGTTTAGAAACAGGGAGGGCAAAATGGACTTTAAGCGGGTAGACTTAACTAGAAGGAGGTTATCTGATTGTTGGCTAAAGTCAAGGCACGAGTGAAAATTAAACCCTTCACTGCAAAGTACGCATCCTCAACTTCACTATTTCAAGAAAAAAAAGATAAATATAGTGGTTAGTTCACTAATTATTACGGCTAGGTGGCGTTAGCCGCCACCCGATCTAAACGGTACAGCCACATCCATCCAACCATCCTCGCTGACAAATTTTTTTTACTTCATATTTTGTGGGATTTTTTGTGGCAATATGTAGCAATTGAAGCCAGATTTACAAAAGAAACAACCAATACATCTCTGCAAAAAAAGTAGGAAAAAAATTTGTCGTCCACATCTGGGATTTGAACCTGGGTCTGTTTAGTGGGAAACAAGCATTCTACCCCTCGACCACTTCGGTGGAACGGCGCGCGGCTCCTAAAACGACGGTATATCACACACTACCGATCGCAGCGCCACAAGCGGATTGACCCTCTTTGGGCTTCATTCTCGGAGCTCGGTCCGGGCACTCCCCTTGTTCTAGTACAATCTAGTCAAACATTTAAAATGAAAGATTGAAGATGAAAACGTTTTAAGCACGAATCGCCGGTCATCGCTTGTTGTGTTTGAGAAGGTAGTTGCATTGAATTTTGCTCGGAAGTCCTTAGGTTTACGTTGGCTTGTTGGCACTGCGTCTGTTTCCTGTGAGGAAAAGTGTCATGGCGGCTTTCGGTTTTGTCGTGGGACAGGCGCGAAGTTCAAGCTACTTGTTTATTTGCGGCGAGCACTCTTCCTCGCGATAAATCTACTGTTGAGTGACGACAGTGATGAACACAAATGTTCACAGCTTCATAGTGCACCTCGTGTCAAGGACGGGTAAGCTGTCAACCTCTAACTAATCTCCGGGTGAACGCACTTTTGCACCATTAATTTCGTGGCAGTAATCGTAATACCGCTCTGTGTTAATGTACCACAATTCGAAAGCGTTCCCGCTGCGCAAGTTACTCGGTTTGTACAGATTACTGTAAAAGCTAATACAGATCTTGAGAGTTTCATTGTTTACCATACTTCCGCCGTACGTGTTGCGTATTTCACCTGTTGCGATACGTGTACTCATAATGTCCATTTATTGCGTGTAATTTAAACACGTTGCTGGTTTTAAGATAACGTGTCACTCTTTTGCTGTGCCCGATCTGCAGCGGGAGTGTTTCAACGAGGAAAAATCGGCTGCGCTGATACTGGGTGACGGACGAGTCAGCTGCTCAGTGCTGCATAACAAATTAGGGTGATACGTCACATTTGGCCCACTTTTCAAATTGTTATGCTATTTGAACTAATGAATTACCGAAAAAATTTGAATATGAGCGTTGGCAGGGGGGAGGGGGGTAAAATGTTTTTCACTTTCACCCAGGAATGAACTCTTCATTGGTTAGCTAGCAGTCGTGCCTCCGGAACTTGACATGCTGGTAATACTATAAAAAGACGCAATTACTAAATATCCTAATTGCGGTGGTACAGTGTAAAAACATCATTCTTTTTGTTTCTTTCATTCTTCAGTCTTAGTATAGTACGTACCAGTTTGTAGACGTAAGATGGCAGTAAATATACAAAAGATGGAAGGGAATCAACAATGAAGAGCAATCGTTGGTTTACTAACTCAGTTAAATGATTGCTCAAAAGGAACCAAGACAATGGGTGCATTGAAAAATCTACCAAAATACAGACAAAAATGAGCTATTATTAACACGGATTATACCAGGCAGTACCAATTTTATTATTTTTTAAAATAAGAAATGTCATGTTATGGAAACCAAAAAACACAGAAGCTGTGAGGAAGACAAGCCTAAAGAGATGAAACGTTTATGAACACGGGTTGTCGCTAGAGCCATCGTCTCAACATGCAGACTTCTTCAAGGCTGCAACTGCCGTCCGATCTAAATTGTGTAGGGCAGATTTATCAAGATGAAGAGAACCCACATACACTGGTACTAACAATTAGCAAATGACCACAATACATTTTACATATGTTGTACCAAGAAGGCCAGAAGTCATCTCTTGTTCTACCTTAGTGCATTTTGTATATTCTTCATACCCTCTCGGAGGAAGAAGACGAAGTGTTGCTGTAGCTGAGTGTTTGCCGTTCATCTTCAGACTTTTCACTTATTTTCGCAGTTATACGGGGAACGTAGTTCCCTTTTCGGCGGCGATGGAAGTGGACTTATCTGCACGCCCGCCTGAGTGGCCGGCGACAGCGCCGGCAGCCTCAAGGAAGTGAAACTGCCTTTTCAGTGACAGCGAGGCTACCCTCATTGACACTGCCGAGAGCGTCGACAGCTCCGACGACGAATACGTGACCGTCATGAGCCAGAAAGCAAAGCGGAGGATGCTCAGGGCATCCATGGACGCATCTGCTGGGAGGGCCCCGCAAAGCCCGCCGAGGTACACCGTCCTATTTTTGCCTACGCAACCATCGATCAACATGAGACTACTGAACAAGCAAGCTGTATCTTCAGAGCTCGAGGCACTGGTGCCGAACAGTATTAAGGATATCAGAGTGAATCCCCGAAAAACGTTGTAGCAGTGGACGTTGCACAAGCGTCAGCGTTAGATTCACTGAGCAAAGTTACCATCCTTGGCGACATGAATGTTCACACTATCGTTCCGCTAGGAAATCAGGCAACTACAGACGTCATATATGACATCGATGTGACCATCTTGAACGAAGATCTGCCGATTCTTATTAAGCCTGCTAATGATGGGCCCCAAATACTACAGGTGTGCCTTCTAGGAAAGTCGAGATGTGTGAAGATAGACTTTAAGAGTGATTGCCTACCGACGCATGTTAAGGTGGGTCATTTCCGACATGCTGAGTGGCCATTTGTCCCTAAGCCACTTCAGTGCCGGAAATGTCAGAAATTTGGCCATGTGAGAGCCGTCTGCGGAAATCCTACAACATGTTCTCCTTGTGGTGCACCACACTCTGCCGACAACTGTAAAGCTAAATCCTATAAATGCCCGCATCGCCAAGGGCCCCACGACCCCAAGGACCCCAATAGTGTCCGAAAATAAGGCAGGAGATTTCGGTTTTGAAGAAAATGGTGAGGGACCGTTTGACTCACCGAGAAGCTGTTGCTGTCGTCAGGCGACATCGTTCTCGTCGCCGACGTTAATCTAGAAAGCCTGCCCACAGCATCAAGTCTTCTGTAAAGCCTCCTTTCGTTGAATCGGCTTCACCACCACCGCCGGACAGAAGGAACACGTGCACTGAGAATGCTGCCCCTGAAAAGGAGGCTCTGGAAGAAGCATGGCCATCCCTTCCAAGGATAACCCCTGCAGAAAAACTAGAACGTCCACCGGTAGCACAACTTTCTGCATCTCGCCAAGATGAGGCGACAGAGCGTGACCGAGAAATTTTGACAATGATTAAGTCTCTCATCAATGCCATTCGCACGCTCATAGGCAACACGAACACGCCTACAGCACGATGCACAGTGCAAGTATTGGATGCCCTGAGTCCAGTGCTTGCCAACTTCGCATAGACAAAATGGCTCTTTCACTGCCTTCATTCCGAGATGAAGTACGTAGTGCGACAGTTTTACAGTGGAATGCCAGAGGACTTAAATCACGGATCTCATGTTTTCGTCATTACGTTTTCCGCAACAGATTTTCTATATTAGTAATATGTGAACCAAATTTGTCAGAAGCGATAAAGCTTTCTGGCTACGAAGCATTCACTTCATCGACTTGTGGTGAGCCCAGCAAAGTGATTATTTATATATCCGCACAGATTTAACCTACATTCTACATTTGGTGCGACCCCATAACGGAAATCAATACGTATGCCTCCGCGTTGCAAAGAAGAAGGTAGCCTTCACACTTATCGGCGCATACATCTCACCATCTGGTCAGTTCGATGGTGAAAGACTACATGACATCTTGACCGTTACACCTGGACCTTGAATTGTTCTTGGTGATTTTAATGCTCATCACTTGCTTTGGGGAAGCACAATGATCGATTCCAGAGGCTGGAAACTTGCGGAATTTGCCTCACGCCACGAAATTAACGTTATAAATGCCGGCAGTCCAACGCATTTGCGTGGTTCGAGATATAGCAGTTGCTTGGATCTTGCATTGGTGTCACGGCAATTCGCCCAACAAGTGCGATGGTTCACTGATATTGAGACTCACGGCAGTGATCATATTCCAACGTATCTGAAGGTCACAGGTTTTGCAACTTCCTCCTCATCAACTAACCGAAGAGTTATTTGGACAATGTACAAGACAAAGGTGGAAGAGGCATGTGATGATATCGCGTGTGGCCTCGAGGAGGTAATGAAAAATGTGATGGAAGAGGTTACGTGTGCCTTTAAATACACATCAAAGCGTACAGAATTTGATATAGAACTGGAACGACTACGAACGATTCGTAGGCGGGCGGAGAGGAGGTACAGGCGCACTAATTCAATTCATGACCGCAGAGACGCTTGACATCTACAAAAGAAAATCTAACGTCGAATGGGCAAGCTGGAGGACCAACTGTGGAAGAAATTTTGTGAATCACTCGATCCTCGCAAGCCTATGTCGCATATATGGAAGACGGTGCGTGGCCTTGGCTCGACTCCACAACAACATCCATTCAGCACATTGGCTCTCCATCAAGGCCGCCTGCAGGTTGACGTTGCTGAATATTACTGCGTGAGGATTGCGGGCAATGTTGTTACCGCGAGTGACGAAGTTCTCGGGGATGTTCCCGTAGCACGAGTTTCTGAACTGAATATGCTTTTCTCACTTGAGGAACTGGATGCAGCTCTAGCCACCTGCAGACGTTCATCGTCACCTGGGCTGGACGGTATTACATACGCTGCTTTATGCCATCTTGGAAGACGCGGCCGAGACCAGCTACTAAAATGCTACAACCAGTCATGGAACGATTGCGTCGTTCCAGAAAGGTGGAAATCCAGCCGCTTGGTACCAATCCTCAAATCTGGAAAGTCGCCACTTGATCTGGCATCATATCGACCCATTGCGCTATCCAGCTGCGTGGGGAAAATAATGGAAAGAATGGTTCTGACACGCCTCGAGTGGTACCTTGAACGCTATAATATATACCCAGTGGCCATGGCTGGTTTTCGAAGAGGCCGCTCTTCTATTGGTAATGTCATCGACCTCGTAAGCTCTGTGCAACAACAGAAATAGCTCAAGCACATCTCGGTTGCAATGTTCCTCGATGTGAAAGGTGCATATGACAACGTAACACACGATGCCACCCTAGATGCCTTGGCGAACATTGGAATCAGTGGAAAAATGTTTCGATGGCTTTGGAGCGACCTACAGAGGAGATCCTTCTTCGTGCTCACTGCGGAAGGCCGCACCGTTGATCATTACACCGCTCGTGGCGTTCCACAAGGCGGGGTGCTCAGCCCTACGCTGTTTAACCTCACGGTCATTGGCCTTGTACAAAGCCTACCTCGATAAGTCAATATCTCTACATACGCTGATGATATATGTATCTGGGCTTCAGCAGTGACACGACTCCAGGTACGCGCACGGCTCCAGAAAGCAGCGAGAATAACGTCGACGTACCTCCATGCTCGAGGCCTCACAATTTCCACCGAGAAGTGCGCCTTAGTCCCTTTTACCCACAAGCCCATGATCTGTTATCCTGTTTCTATCGACAACGTGAACCTTTCGTATATGAGACGTCACTGATTCCTGGGTGTCACTATCGACAGAGATCTCTCGTGGAGTGCTCTCATCTCGCACTTGAAAAAGAAGCTCAGCTCTATCACACACGTGATGAGATTTCTCGCTGGTAAAACGTGGGGCACATCAGTGTCATCTATGCTTCAGTTGTACAGAGCGCTCTTCTTGGGATATTTGCAGTATAGCACGCCCGTGCTTTCCAACGCCGGAAAAACTAACATCAGGGTCTTGCAAAGCATTCAAGGCCAAGTCCTCCGCACATGCTTGGGGCTACCTCGGTGCACTAATACGTTAGCAACAATTGGTATTGCTAAAGACCATCCGATCACGACATATATAACTGTCGACACACTCCGGACACGTATCCGTCACATATGCAGAGTGCCTAACCCCCACCTTGCTAGCTTGCCACTAGAAAGACCAAAGACAGCGTTTTCCAAAGTTGTTGCGGCTAACCAGAATTCCATCTCGTGGAGATTCTCGCCGGCAACCATACCACAATCTCCAGAGTGGTGCATGAAACGACCGACTGTGTACCTTGAAGTGCCAGGGATATCTAAAAAGGCAAGCCTGTCATCTGCAGCCCTCAAGCAGATCTCACTGGACCTCTTGCATTTGTCGTATGCTAACCGAATTCATGTTTACACGGACGGCTCGGTCTCGGGAAGTTCGACAGGTGCCTTTGTCATACCATCTCGATCAATCACTGTTAAATTCAAGACATCACACGTCACGACATCTACGGGATCCGAGCTCGCCGTTCTTCAAGCCGCTGTGGAGTTTTTACGCAAGAATCTCCTAGTAGATGGGCCATTTTCTGCGACTTCAAGGCAGCCCTTCAATGCGTGCGAAGTCTACGACGTGGAAACTACCACCAGATGGTGTACCGTATTAATGAAATTTGTCATCGCGCTGCTGATCAAGGGCATGACATTATTTTACAATGGTTGCCGGGCCACTGTGGCATCAGTGGTAACCAGCTCGCCGACTACACTGCCCGATGTGCCCACGATGGAGCGCCCACATTGTTAATACCCTTGTCAAGAGTAGACGCAGCTAGAGAACTCCGTCACATTGCGCATAATGCCACGCTTGCGCACTGAAATTCTCCACTTAACTCCAATCATCACCCTACGAATCTTAAGTCATTACGTCAGAAACAACTGCCATCCAAGATTTCTCAACGTGACGCTACAATGCTGTGCCGGCTGTGAATTGGGGTAGTGTTTACTAAGTCATTCAGCCATCGCATTGGCATGGCGGATTCATCCATGTGAAAAAGCTGCAACTGTATAGAGACTATTGAACATCCCTTGTGACACTGTGCCCAATTTGATGAAGATCGCCGGACTCTCAAGTGTGCCTTGAATAGACTCGATGACCGGCCATTTAATGAAGCAAAGATCTTAGGAGCCTGGTCGCGAAGCACATCAGCACAGAAAGCCACACGAGCCCTCCTGAGATACTTGTCAGCAACTTCATTGAGGGATCGCCTGTGAAACTCGGCATTGTGCGTGTGATGTGACATGTGTCTATCCTTCTCTCTCTCTTTTACTCCCCCCTCCCCCTCCCCATGTGTAGGGTAGCAAACTTGACGCATAGACTAGTTAACCTCCCCACCTTTCCTACATTTCTTCTCTCTCTCTCTCATACCATCTCCTATAACTTAAACAAAGCAGGGAAGGCCACATACGAAAACGGGGAGATGAACATGAGGAGCCGGCATGCTGATTTGGGTGAGTTAAAAGCCAATCCCCCGTAATGGGTTGCACCAAGGTAAAAGGGGCAATCAATGAAACAAAGAAATGAGGGGCAGGAGGGAGCAAGTGTTTTGCATGAATGGGTAGAAAAAGAGAAGACATTTTGCTGAATAACCTTTGCCTCGAGGAAGCACCACCTGACAATGGGGACAATTAGCCTTAGAACTTTCTTGAAGTATGGCTTATTTTTTATAGGTTTTCGTTGTGTATGTGCCATGTCAAATTGGTTCAAGTGCCCCCTTTGAAACATTTATACTTGTTGGCTGGAATGTATCAAACTTGTGAATAAGATGCGGCAGTTTTTATTTTTCGAAAAGCTGGTTACTCTATTTAAGGTTTAAGATCGTTGAAGATATGTCCTGCCACTGCAAATTGCTGTGCCATTGCTTCCAGTTATTTTTTATGCGTGCTTGATGCCTATTTAATGAAAACTTAACAGGTTGTCCTGTTTGATCAGTAGGTTGAGAGCTGGGCTAGTTGGTGAGATATTTTAACATACGGTGTAGTACCGCACCTTCGACTGGGACACAGAGGACAAGAAAAGCGATTGTCGTGTTTTCTTGTACTATGTGTCCCTGTCGAAGTTGTGCTAGTACTACACCATGTTAAAATGTTGTCCTGTTTGTGACAATATTGTTACGGGTAACTCATTTAATGAATTAAATACGATGCACCGTGCTCGGCGAACAAGATGGCGACAGTTCATCAACAACCAGCCACCAACGTCGTCTTTCTCTTTCTTGCAGCCAGGCTGTGCCGGCTGTTGTGTATCATAACCCCCCGGCGGTAGAAGCACCATCTCGGTGCTTGAGCAACTCTGATGCGGTAGAAGGAGGGTGATAAGGCTTGAGTCGAGCTATGTGTACGATGTCACTCGAAGGTGACGATGATGACGTTGAATCAGCTGGAACGATCTCGTATGTAACGTCAGTCACCTGGCGAACGACGCGGTATGGTCCAGTGTAGCGTGACAGGAGTTTTTCAGAAAGCCCTACACGCCGAGTGGCGAGCAGAGGAGGACAAGGGAACCCGGTGAAAAGTGCACGTTTCAATGATGGGAATCGTAGGGCTGTCTTTAGTGCTCCTGTGAGGGCGAGTTGGCGTGCGTGGTCGGCTCACGCGATGTCTTCGCCTGCATACTCAGTGACCGAGGGCAGCAAGGTGTCAAATGGTAGGGTGGGTTCTCGACCGTATAGAAGATAGAATGGTGAATAGCCGGCAGTGTCGTGACGTGACGAATTATATGCGAACGTCACAAATGGCAAATGAACGTCCTAGTCCTGGTGGTCAGCCGCTATGTATTTAGAAAGCATGTCGGTTATGGTGCGGTTGAGGCGCTCCGTAAGACCATTCGTTTGCGGATAGTACGAAGTGGCAAACTTGTGCTTGGCAGAGCAAGAGCGCAGGATTTCGTCAACGACAGCTGATAGGAAGGTCCGGCCCCAGTCAGTGAGAAGTTGGCGTGGAGCTCCGTTTACTAAAGTAATATCGTTTACCAGAAAGTCCGCCACTTCAGTTGCGCAACCCGTCGTAAGTGCTCGTGTGATAGCGTACCGTGTCGCATAGTCAGTGGCGACAGCGATCCATTTGTTGCCTGAGCTGGAGATCGGGAATGGGCCAAGCAGGTCGAGGCCAACTAACAAAAAGGTTCAATGGGAATGTCGATCGGCTGAAGGAATCCAGCTGGTAGGGAAGATGGCTTTTTGCGGCGCTGGCAGGACTCACAAGTGGCGACGTAGCGTCGAACAGAGTGGGCAAGACCAGGCTAAAAGAAACGACGACGTACGCGGTCGTATGTGCGAGAGACGCCCAAGTGACCCGCCAAAGGAGCGTGATGAAGTTGGTTGAGAACAGTCGCACGAAGATGTTGTGCTGGTATGACGGGGAGCAAGTCATGGCCATATGAATCGAGGTTACGGCGATAACGGATGCCGTCTTTTACCAGAAACGTTTGTAGAGATGCGTCGCAAGGCATTGACTCAAGCTTGCAATGATGGTTCGCAGGAAAGCATCCCGGCGTTGTTCGTGGCCAAGGTTGAGTAGCTGCGTCACAGACAGAAGGTCTGCAAAGGTGTCAGTATGGGCAGTCTCTTCCACAGGGTAGCGTTATAAACAATCCGCATCTTGATGTGACCACCCTGTTTTGTACGATACGGTGAACGTGTATTCTTGTAATCGTAGGGACCAACGAGCGAGGCGTCCTGTGGGATCCTTGAGTGAGGCCAGCCAGCAGAGCGCATGGTGGTCGGTGACTACTCAGAATGGACGCCCGTATAAGTATGGGCGAAACTTGGCGACTGCCGGCACAAGAGCGAGACACTCACGCTCCGTAATTGAATAGTTTTGCTCGGCTGTAGATAGCAGGCGGCTTGCATATGCTATAACACGGTCATGTCCGCGTTGGTGTTGCAATAGCACTGCCCTGATGCCATGCCCACTAGCGTCAGTGCGAACCTCGGTTGGAGCTGATGGATCGAAATGAGCTATAATCGGCGGTGTTGTAAGGAGCGTCGTGAGCTGGGAAAAAGTTGAGGCTTGATCAGCGCCCCCAAAAAAACGAGGTGTCCTTCTTCAGAAAATTTGTGAGTGGGCGTGCAATGATGGCGAAGTCCTTAACAAACCGTCGAAAGTAGGAGCACAAGCCCACAAAACTGCGAACGTTGTTTGTTGACTTCGGAACAGGAAATTCCGTGACGGCGCGAATTTTCTCGGGATCCGGGCGGACTCCTGCGGCATCGACGATGTGGCCAAGTACGATTATATGACGACGAGCAAAGTGGCATTTCGACGAGTTCAGTTGAAGTCCAGCTCAACGAAAAACTTCAAGAATCGCCGATGAACGTTTGAGATGGGAGTCGAATGTGGGCGAGAAAACGATAACGTCGTCTAAATAACATAAGCAGGTTGACCATTTAAACCCTTGGAGCAATGAGTCCATCATTCTTTCGAATGTGGCCGGCGCATTACAGAGACCAAAGGGCATAACTTTGAAGTGATAAAGCCCGTCAGAAGTGACGAATGCGGTCTTGTCACGGTCCATCTCGTCCACAGCGATCTTCCAATAGCCAGATCGATGGTCGATAGTTGGAAAATACGTAGCACCGTAAAGGCAGTCTAAAGCGTCGTCGATTCTAGGCAACGGGTAAATATCTTTCTTCGTAGTTTTGTTGAGATGCCTATATTTTCTACACAAAACCGCCATGTTCCATCCTTTTTTCTAATCAGGACGACAGGAGAAGCCCAGGGGCTACAAGAGGGCTCGATTATGTCTTTTGCAAGCATCTTTTTGACTTCCTGTTGTATGACTGTGCGCTCGGACGCGGAAACACGGTATGGACGTCGGTGAATGGGACTCGCGTCACCAGTATTGATGCGATGAGTAACAACGCTCATTCAGCTTAAAGCCGTGTGGCGAAGTCGAAAATGTCACTATAGGACTCCAGGACGTGACGAAGGGCTTCCGCTTGATCAGAAGCGAGGTCTGATGGTACCATGTGGTCAACGTCAACGCCCGATGAACGTGATAGAGTTGGTTCATGGTCTGAGGTGCAGCAATCATCCACTCTGAAGGGTTCAACCGTATGGTCTTGTAGAGCAGTAATTTCGGCCAGGGAGATACCTTCTGCAAGAATTTGGGCAGTGAGGGCGAAATTGACAATAGGAAGGCATGTGCGGTTTTCAACGATTGTCAAAATGGTGTGCGGCACAGCGACGCCATGCGTAAGCATCACGGCATGAATTGGTGCCACCATGTAATCGCGGTCAGGTACAGGTGGTGTAGAGAAGAGGTCGATATGTGTGACACAGTTAGGCGGAAGCCGTGCGAAATCAATGCAGCAAAGGCGACATTGGGGTGGGTTGGTCAGATCAGAAATTAGAGGCATTTCAAGGTCAAGACAGCCGGCTGAACAATCTATAAGGGTCGAATGAGCGATTAGAAAATCCATGCTTAGAATTACTTCAATAGGACAATTTTCTACAACGGTGAAAAGAACAGCAATGCTTCTATCGGCGATAGTCACATGGGCAGAGCACGTGCCAATAATCGCGGCAGTTCCCCCGTCGGCGACTCGAACGGCTCGGTTCAAGGCGGGTGTGATAACTTACTTTAGGCGGCGACGAAGAACAGCACTCATTATGAACACATGCGCGCCGGTATCGATCAACGCGCGCACAGGTACATTGTCTAAAGTAACGTTCAAGAGATTCCGGGTGGTCAGTAATGTTACACGAGGATTTCTTGCAGAGGTTGTCGTCAATGCAGCTTCACCTCCAGAAGCAGCATTGCCTAGTTTTCCGGTCGGGGGCGCTGCGAATAGGTCGTAGAGGCAAGAGGACGATGTGATTGATTGATTGATATCTGGGGTTTAACGTCCCAAAACCACTATATGATTATGAGAGACGCCGTAGTGGAGGGCTCCGGAAATTCAGACCACCTGGGGTTCATTAACGTGCACCCAAATCTGAGCACACGGGCCTACAACATTTCCACCTCCATCGGAAATGCAGCCGCCGCAGCCGGGATTCGAACCCGCGCCATGCGGGTCAGCAGCCGAGTACCTTAGCCACTAGACCACCGCTGCGGGGCAAGAGGACGATGTGGGGGCGAACGAGATTGATGGCGAGCAGGGGATGGTGAGCGGGCGTAGCGAGGTCTCTCGTCAGAGGTGCGGCAGAATCAGAGGATGTGGTCGGCATAGGCGAATCAAAATCAAATGTTGAGGACGACTGGTGGACAGAAGTGGCCTGGGTAGGAGGCCCATAGTGTGCCGGCGGAGCCCAGTGATTGCGGCAGTGGCGAGCAATATGACCGACACGTCGGCAGTTGAAGCATATGGGCTTGTCGTCCAGTGTACGCCATTCGGACAAATTGCGCTGTCAAGAGTAGTTGGAACCAAATCGAGGAGCGGAGGGACGACGATAAAAAGGCTGGGCAGAGTAGACTGGTTGAATGAGGTGTAGGCCGACGTTCGATAATTCTGTACGAACGACGGCTTGTATCAGTGAGATAGGGGTCAGTGAAGGATCAGGCATTGGAAATGGGGTAGCTACTGGTTGGGCTGCCTTGACCCTGCGACGAATGATGCGGGTGAGGTTGTCACATCGGGGAACTGGGCGGACAGCGTCATCACAAGAGGAAGTAACAGCTGTGTTCGGCAGGTGCGTGATGCCGCGGGTGACGCGGTGGGCTTTAGCCTGTTCTAGACGGCGGCATTCTGTCAGGATCGTGTCGATGCTCATGACATTATTAGAAACCAGCAGGTTGAAGGCATCGTCAGCAATCTCTTTGAGGGCGTGATTAACTTTTTCTTCTTCTGACATGCGCTGGTCGACCTTGCTACAAAGCGCCAAGACGTCAAGAATGTATGAGACGGACGATTCAGTAGACGTCTGGGTGCGAGTGGCAAGAGTCTTCTTGGCAGTGAGCTGACCAGATGAATCGTCAAAAAGATCACGGATCTTCGATTTGAAAAGATCCCAGCTTGTGATTTCGGCTTCGTTGGTTTCGAGCCATGTCGTCCGCGTGCCGTCGAGGTAGAACACAACATTGGCGAGCATGAGCGTGAGATCCCAGCGGTGGGTAGCACTGACTCGCTCGTACCGGTGCAGCCAGGAGTCAACGTCGATGGTACCGTCAGCGGAGAAAGTTCCAGGATCACGCAGGGGTGGCAGGGTGACGTAGGTTGTCGATTCGGGTCGAGAGACCGGTGGGGATGAGGCACTGGCAGTTGAAGTAGCCGAAGAGTCCCCGGTGTTGCGACCGCTGCGCGTCTCCATCGAGGTACGGGAGTCGTAAACTCTACCAATAAAGTTACGGGTAACTTATTCAATAAATTAAATACGATGCACCGTGCTCGGCGAACAAGATGGCGACAGTTCGATGATGATGATGATGATGATGATGATAACCTCTTATGGATGGCGCTCACCCACAGAGGGGGATGGGCGACAGTTCATCAACAACCAGCCACCAACGTCGTCTTTCTCTTTCGTGCAGCCAGGCTGTGCCGGCTGTTATGTATAAATATGTATATTTAATCATGTTGATAATGTTTGAACTAATGCAGGTAAAACTACAGTTTTTCCTGCTCACTTTAATCCAAGTGCCAGCTTAAATAATCTGCACGCCTTTGAAATATTCTGAGCGTCGAGTTTTTTAATATATGTACCAAACATTTAATTCAAAAACCAACATATTTAATCCAAGCGCCAGCTCGATAAGGCCGTGTGCCACCGTGTCTGATCCAATTGCCAATGACTTTAATTCAGGAGCCAGGAAGTTTAATCCAAGCACCAAAAGCAGAATACAGGGCGTAAAATCGGCAGTGCAATCAAAATGCAGCTCCTACAATATATAAGACAATAGTCGGAAGGTAGAATAATTCATTGTTATTGGTATCTGCCGCTTGTATTCGTGAAAAAAATTACTGCTTTGGTTCGAGCCGTGTTTGGAGTGCTTATACTTTGCTATGTACAAGTTTGCATATGAGTGCTTGGCCCGGGTGACTTTAATGACAACAAAAGAAAAAAATCACAGCATATCCATGGAGTGAATGATAATTGGTGGGGCGAAGCGTTCGTCAGTCCATTCATGTGTCCATTCGTTCTTCCGTCTGTCTGTTCATTCGTCTGCCTGTCTGTCCATCCGTTCGTGTGTTCGTGCTGCCGTCCCTCCACCTGTCCGTCCATCTATCCGTGCGTCCACCCCTCTGTCTGTCTGTCTGTCTGTCTGTCTGTCTGTCTGTCTGTCTGTCTGTCTGTCTGTCCGTCCGTCCATCAGTCCATCCGTCTATCTGTATGTCCCTCCCTCTGTCCATCCGTCTATCTAAGTGAACACTCGAAGTACAGCCACAGAACACCTACCAGGTACAGTGATCTCACATTTTTTCATCATGTATTCTTCATATACAAGTGGCGCCATCCAGCGGACATTCTAAGGGCTGCTCTTTCGGGTATGTGCCACTGGTGGTTACGCATTACGAGGGACGCACAAGTCACGCCATAAGGAGCTGCGCCCCTAAGATCAGGAACTTGTTAACGAGTATATTGTGTTCGTCCACAAAGCTCATAATTGGATTTCATGACCACGCCAGGTCATGTAATGGGAAAGACAAAATATGGTTATTGGAGTGCCGGAATGCATACTAATATATGGAAAACCTGCCCGTGGGAAGTGACGAGTAAAAGCAGGTGCATTGTCAATAAATTAAGGGACCCTCACAGGGCAGACTGAATTAGACTTAATTAGAATTCTAATTATGACTTATGTGCACTGCAAAACGAAAACCTCTTAAGAGGTTTTCGTCCTGCAATACACATAAGACGTAAAGTCATGATCCTGATGTGGAAAACGGAAGTCATAATTTACATTCATTTTAGCTGTTATCTTTTTATTCCACAAACATTATGTGTATTCGATGAACGCATGTTTCAAGCAAACATGCTTTAGGAACACTATATCGTTGTCTTTTACATGAAAACAGAAGTATCTTCTTTGATGCTTTCATAAAAGACTTAATTCCACATGAACCTAAATAAATGCAAGTTCACTTTTAAATGGTTATTTCTGATTCCAAGAACGGATAAATATCATCTGTCAATCACTGTTGTTCGCACCAGGCTGAGAAGACGACTGCGAGTGCCTCAGTGAATAAGTAGCCAAATGCCATCTGCTTTTAGTAGCCAAATGCCGTCATACATTTAGGTACCCGTAAATACAATCAATACAAACTTTTTTTTATTTTGTCAATTTTTTATATATTTTTTATTTTTTTATTTGCACAAAAAAGTTAGGGGTAAATGGCACTGCGCACTTTATTTCCTAAGCGCTAGTAGGTATAGGCGAGGGAAAAGTTGTTCTCGTGACTTCATGTTAACATTATTCTGACATTTCCACTATGTAAAGTGGCAAACTATGTGTTTCTGGTGCATAGATTAAACGTTCTGGCACCTGAATTAAAGTCATTGGCAATTGGATTAAACATGATGGCACTTGGATTAAACGCACTGGCACGCAGCCTCATTGAGTTGGCCCTTGGATTAAATGCTTGGCTCAGGGATTAAGTAGTTTGGCGCTCAAATTATTTCTATGGTATGTAGATTATTTAAGCTGGCACTTGGATTAAAGTGAGCGGGAAATAGTGCAGATTTTATACTATGCATAAATCGCTTTTAGTGCTTTTCATTCTAACATGATGTTGAAGGTGCTTGCAGGGCTTAAGTTTTGAATGACAACTAGGTATTATGTGCACAAAAAAATGCAAGTTTACTTGTGCATGCACTAACATGTCGGGGAACGTTTTCCGAAGCAGCTCGTTGCTGGTTAATGTTAGGTAGTACTTGCGAAAGATATTATTTAAGTTTGGAAGTGCGTTTCGGTATTTGATTGCAAAGGCTAGCAGCTGGTTAGGCTGGGCTATGGGACATGTTTAGCTAGTGATGATTTCCTAATTTTCAAGCTTCATTTTGGATTTTGTTCAGAGTGTTGAGCAGGTCATTTCGCCAAATGTCTCCTTTGGCTTGCTTAATTGGTGAGCATAGTGATCGTAGTCGCTACAGACGCTTCTTAAACGCTTTGCCTCTCTCACGAATATTTCTTCTTTGCCGTGTCAAAGATGATGGCTTGTGTAGTCTATGTATTATAGTTGGCTATTTGTTGGCATTATGTAGAGCGTAACTTTTGATTTCTTTGTAAAAGAAAGAACTCCAAGACAGCACCATTAAGATGCGCATCACAAGAATTCACCACTGAAGATTAAATTTGGCCAAACATGTTAGCAGCAAGAACAACATTGCAAACCAAAGCAAGATCTTTTTTATTTCTTTTTGCCCAGTTCGACTGCGGGTGGAGTCCGCTTCTCCTGCACATCCTTCTTTCTCAAAATTTGAATTGACTCTGCCCTGTTCATTTTTCTTTTCTGATTGGCATTGCCTGCTATATGTTTATGGTGTGGGCAGGGGATTTGTATTTTTTTTCATATCTTGCATTAAAGAATATTTCAATAGATGTCGTCATATATAGGAAGTTAATTTTGCTGCAAGGGTGGTGCATGGTAAATTTACCAGTAGGTTGAAACTTCTTACAATTGCCATTTAATGCAATTGTCATGAATGCATGTTAGAAAGGAGGCTATAGCAGGGGAGCTATTGAATCTATTCTTCAAAATGATTCTATATACAATAACATCAATGTTACCTCAAGACAGCTTATCCACTGAAAGATAAAAAATAAAACTTAAACCTAGAAAAATGCATGTGTTAGTCTCTGTTTATGATAGAGTTGTAAAGAACAAGTGGAATAAATGTCATGTTTTGCCACTATTGAACCCATGTGGTTGAAACTGTGGAAGGAAACTCTGGAGGTATTTACAGGCCTCTGCTGCTGTAGTCTCGAGCAGTTTGGTTCCCTTTACTGCAGCAATGTGACATGGGTAAAATCACATTGTACAAACTCCGTACTCCCAACACCAGTTTGCTGTGCAGCTTTGCACTTGATTCAAAAGCTTCTTGTGTGTATTTTACAAAAGCATTACAAGTATACTGAAGAGCAACAGTGACCTTGTTTAGATTGACAAACTGCACTATGAGAACTCTAATGCCAATGCCATATGTTTCACTATTCCAAGTTAATTATTAGCGAAGAAAATTAGGTTGAAGTTTCACTATTGAAAGTTGTGCCGAAACGTCCATGCGTGACGTCAAAAGAAAAGTATTTTTCATAACTTTCCGATTGGCTCAGTGATATTTTCTGAAATTTTGTATGCTAGGTCTATGACACCCACAGATGACAATGTCCTTCATTTTTATTGATTATAAGCTACGTAGAACCCAGTAAATGCCATCAAAATATTGATGGCATTGTGCTTGGTGAGACATTTTTTTCTGCGCGGTTTCGCACTTATTAAGCATTGTGTCGTGGTAAGAGTGGTGCTGTGAAATGATACTTCAAAATTATGCGAAAAATTATTCTGCTTCTTAGTGTCCCTTCAACACCCAAAGAAAAAAAACTAACAAGAATGATGTAGAGTAGCTGACCAGCTCATTCACCTGTCGCAAAGAAAAGTGAAAGCCAGTGTAGTTGTAATGTTAGGTGTACCACGTCTCAATGCGTATAATCCTAGATTGGAGAATAGGAAGCGTGACACAGAGGACAATTTATTGCAACAAGCACACATTACATGTAAATTCAAACGAGCCCGTGCACTGCTTTTCTCACACAAGCAAAAAAAAAATATCCAGTCTCACAAGTCTTCAGCACTGTGGTACATTGTGAGGTGACATTGTGAGGTGACGCCCCGCCAGTGGGCAGGGCGGCACAAACAGAATGAAGGACTCACGGGACATCTTTCTCGTTGTGCAGGTTGGTGGCCCATTTCTCTTACGTTGCAAATGTTACAAGACTAGTGACCCGTTTGCGATTGTGCTTCCGTGCCCAGAAGCATGATTGAACCTTTCTCTTCCTTACTGCTTTTACTTTGTGGCGATATAGATGAAAATCCAGGACGGGACAAGGCCTATACAGAGCTGATTCAGATGGTTAAGAAGACAAATGAGCGTTGTATTAGAATTGAGACTAACCAGTCCAGTATGTCACGGGCAATGGCAGATCTTAAAAGTTTCACACGAGATGGTTGCTACTGCTGTGGCCGACATTACCGTGCGGCTACAAACGGCAAAAAAATGTTTAACGATATTACAAACACACAATAAGAACTATCATCACACGCCAGTCGTTAATTCGCGAGGAACAAGAGGTTAATGAACTGTGAGCTCGACTTGATGAGGGTGAGGACAGGTCCCGACGTGATAACCTGCTGTTTTACGGCTTACCAGACGTCCCAAAAGAAAACGCCCACCAATCTGAAGAAAAAATTATCGTGATGGCCCGAGACAAAAAGAATGTTCACTTATCATCTGGAGACATAGCACGGGCACACCGCATAGGCAAATATGTGGCAGGCAAAAATAGACCACTCATTGCTAAATTTTGCTGTTCCAAGTAAAAAATGATCCTACTGTCTAAGAAATATGCTTTGCGGGGTATTGGCATTGGTATTTCAGTAGATTTCTCTACATCCACCCGCCGTGCTCGTAAAATGCTGACAGAGTATGGCGTTGGTTTAAAAGTGCCTTTCAAGTTGCGGTACAAAAGACTATGCAAACGAAAAGTGCTACATGTTTGATGCTCACACCAATTCCGTTTGTGAGGCGCCTTCACCACAGGTCCCCATTGCCGCTACACCAAAGCCGACCCGATCAGGCCGCCTTTATTCTGCCACTGGCTAGAACATGCGAGGGGTGGTGGCTCACCATCAGTGCTCTGAATACTTTATGCCAATGTTCGCAGCCTTATTCCAAAAAGAGACAGCCTAAGATCTATTATTAATGACACGGATGCGGATATAAATTTGTTGACTTAAACCTGGCTATCCGACAAAATTGTGCCTGAAAACATTCACCATACATCGTTATGATCGCTCTGAGAGAACGGATGATGGTGTCCTCATTGCCATGAACAAATGTTTTAAATGTTCGCTCTTGAATATCCCATGCAATTTAGAAATAGTGTAGTGCTGTGTAACCATTTGTGTCCAGAAGATGGTTTTTAGCATTTGCTACCACCCGCCTAATTCCATCGGCTCTTTCTGCGAGGATATTGATGATTGCCTAAGCCATATCTCGTCACTGTTTACCGGTATTCCGGTTTTCCTTCTAGGTGATTTTAATTTTCCTTCAATCCGGTGGTCTCATCCATGCCCGTTTGCAGAGCCTGCTTCAGCTGAAACTAATTGCTTTCTAACCACGTGCTTCGATTTCAATCTATCACAACTAGTCCGTCTTTTTACTCGTGTTACTTCCACTACATCATCCTTACTAGACTTGATACTGACGTCATCACCTTATATTACATCTAAAATAACTCACATGCCCGGACTCAGTGACCATGATGTACTGCATTTTTCAATCTCTGTACCGATGACTAAAAGGAGCAAGCGCTGTAAACTTAAAAAAGATTATAATAAGGCTAATTTCGACATTATAAACAATGAGCTTTCTACCTTCCTAGACAGCTTTTGTCTTTTGTACACTGACGCTTCATTTACAAAATTATGGGCGTGTTTTAAAAACAAAATGTTGCATCTGATAAAAAAAAACATATCCCTGTAAGGAAGGTGTATTATTATCTCCATTATTAAAAACTTAAAACGATCATCCACCTGCGGCATCTATTTTGTCTCGTCGAGATTTCTACAGGCGACTGCTGCATATAGTTTCATTATACTGAACCTTATTTTCACGAAATCTCTCAACAACAGCTCCTTACCCAGAGACTGGAAGATAGGCAAGGTGGTTCCACTTCACAAATCCGGTGACACTCACAACCCTCATAACTGTAGACCTATTTCCTTGACATCAATACCCTGTAAAATCGTTGAACACGTCATTTTCTCACATCTAGTGAATTTTTTAGAGTCAAATGAGTTCTTTCATAGTAGTCAACTAAGGTTCCGTAAGCGCTTCTGATGCGAAATGCAATTACTAACATTTTGCAATGATCTTCACGCATTTTTAGATGCCGGCTTTATAGTAGACGGTATATTTTTAGATTCTGCAAAGGCTTTTGACAGAGTTAACCACCACTTACTTTTACTAAAACTTGGCCAACTAAATATTGTTTCCTTGGTCTCTAATTGGATTCGAGAGTTTCTCTCTAACCGAACGCAATATCTGAGCACTAACGATACTGACTCTCCTGAAGTACCGGTGAGTTCAGGCGTACCCTAAGGCTCTGTTTTAGCACCCTTACTTTTTTTAATTTACATCAATGACCTTCCTAACCAAATTGCAAGTACTATTTGTCTGTTCGCCGATGATTGCATCATATATCGCATAATTGAAAGCTCTAACGACACGTTAACACTCCAACATGATCTAAATAACACTTCAACATGGTGTAAGCTCTGGGTAGTGGAACTTAACGCGTCGAAATGTAATACAATGAGAATTTCACGTAATCAGAGAGCCTTCCCTACTTACTTAACAACACTCCCCTTGATGAAGTACTGTGCTATAAATACAACGGTGTGCATATTACTAACAATCTTTCTTGGAAAAAACACATCGAACACATAACGTCAAAAACTAACCGCATGCTTGGTTATCTGAAACGAAATTTTTCTTTAACTCCACTGAAATTAAAACAACAACTTTACATCACCTATGTTAGATTTAACCTTGGATATGCATGCTCGATAAGGGACCCTGGCCATGCTACTCTGAAAAACGTAATCGAAAATGTGCAAAATCGAGCGGCCCGTTTCATCCTTAACAATTACCATAAATCTGCTAGCGTGACTAATATTAAACCAACACTCGGCCTTCCTCTCCTTTCTTCTCGTAGGAAGTTATCTCGTCTTTCCCTCTTTCACAAGATCTACTATCATAACCATGAGCTCAAATCCCAATACATTACCCCAGCATCTTATATCTCCCCACGTGTCAATCATCTTTGCAAAGTTCATGTACCTTCACAGCGCACAGCCTCCTACTCATATTCATTCTTGCCGAAAACATGTCACGAGTGGAATCGCCTGCCTGCGTCACTTGTCGCTATCAGAGGTAAGCTAGCTGGCGTCGAGGAGCGTGGATGTGAAAGCGTCGGCTCCCTCTTTTCTAAATGTTTTCGGTCGTTTCTTTGCTCCCAGATCACTTGTATTTGTGCTTATTCAAACAAGCAAGTTCTGCGGTTTCAGTGGAGACGCCATTTTCGGCGGTGAGTGCTCTCGTAGACATATTTTTGGACTTTAAAGTAGTGACGCGGTGAGCGTCCCCGCTAACCCTAACCACACCTAGGGTTGGCGAGGAGTACGGCCGTTACACGTAGCCAAGGGCTCGGCCAGACGTGTCAGCTACTGGATCAACCTACGTACGTCGCAGCCGACAACCAGGCACTGAAAATGCCTTCCACCATAACCGTAGAGGGAATGGAAGTAAGCGCGGAGATCTTCGGCGGACCAGGATGGGCCACCACCATGGGACGCCGAAGACAGACGACTCCGTTGAACGAGGAGCTGGCCGCTTGGACAGTCGAGCACAGCAAGCAGCCGAAGCACCCCAGGGGCTTTAAAAAAGTCAATCGGCACTACACCGTGTGGTATCCGCTTCCAGGCTACCCCGCCTACCCAAGGACCAGATCAGGGTAATTATGAGACCCAGCTGGAGGAGGATAGGACGTAGCCCGAGTCGACCTCGTTCTGCTGGCGAGAGCCGTCATCATGGCCGCCCAGATCACCGACAAACAAGCACGGGAGGACACGATCTGCCCCAACAATATGCAAAACATCATTGTTATTTCTACGCCGTACCAAAATAATGCTACATCATACGTGAACGTGCAGAAATTGCACACAAACCAAGGCTCGTTCGAAGTTGCCGCATACGTGGCCGCGCCCGATAATACATGCAAGGGCGTCATCAAGAACGTTGACCTCTCCCTTGACGACGCAATGCTCAAACGCCTGATTGTGCTCGACCGAAATCCCACTACCATCGAGGCAAGACGCATTAAAAAGACCAAAGTAGTCGCGATCCTTTTTGACGGGTTGCGCGTTCCGAGCACAGTGATATGCAGAACCGCCATGGTTCCCTGCTCGCTCTACAAGCGACAAGTCGATGTTTGCAGAACGTGCGAAGGAGTCGGCCATCGCACCGATGTTTGCCGGCACACAAACGCAACAGGCTAGAAATGTCACAACTGCGGAGAAACGCTACAAGAAGACGGCGTGCACCACTGCGAGCCGAAATGCAAGCTTTGCTATGGAAATCACCCCACCGGAGATCACGAATGCAAAAGACGCTTCCACATTCCATACATAGTGAGAAGGAGAAGAAGACGCAGAAAGCAAGAGTGGCAAGCACAACAGCGTCAAGATGCACCAACATCTGTCACGTTTAAAGAACCCTGCCACAACCATGTGCCGGGACGGGAGAACGCCTCGAGCGTCCATCACTATTCTCTATCCAGGGGGAGATCCCTTTCCAGAGGGCGTTCCCGATCCAGAAGGCGTCTTCGATCCAAAGACCGTTCTCGTTCTGGAGGGTGCCCCTCAACCTTGTCGGGATCCGACAACCACCTGTCACCTCGGGAGTGCTCCAGATCCCGATCGAGAACGAGATCAACAGCCACGCAGCAGCAGCAGCCGAACAATGGCTCCTGGGCCAGCAGGGTTGCAAGTGAATCACGCAGCACAAGTAGCCAGCCCAAAGGTTAGGCACAGCCAGAGCATGCTCCCGATTCTCGTATTGTAGCACTTGAACAAGAAAACAGCGCCCTCAAGAAGAAGCTTGAAGAGCTCCGGGCCTCAATAGCTAGAATAGAGAGCTGCCACGGAATTAATCTGTCGAGCTCACCGGCACCACGAACAACACGCTCACAACAAACGGTCCACAACACACACAAACGCAAAGCCGTAGACAGCGACAGCGACACGACGGAGGAGATCGAGATGGTCTCGATAGAAAAAGAAGCCCCAATGACAAATGTCGAGTCCGCGACAACTAAGCTCAACTACAAAATTGATACATTGGCGAACACGCTTGCCAAGTTTATGGAAACCTTTAAGACTTACACTGACAAAGCTGACCAGAGATTCGTGAGCCTGGAGGAGATGGCAGCCAACCCACCTGTGGCAGGTGCTCCTCAGAAGCTAAGCGCGGACAAACCAGCGGTTACGGCAAGCGTGCCGAGCCTAACTTCTAGAGCTAAAGTCCGACCAGTCAAAGCACGCAATCTCGCGGAAATAACGAGCCGCGACGCACACAAGCTACCAAGCCAAAATGGCTGCTGACCTTAACGAGATTAAGATCTGGCAGTGGAACGGTAACTCACTTCAGAAACGCAAAGCAGCACTAACACAACTATTGCTAGCCTGTAAAAAAAGTCGCATATAATATTGCTACAGGAATGTGGAGAAAGCAAAACTGCTAAAAGCATTGGCATACAGGGGTACAGGGTAGCCAGGACGACCCTGCACCCCGAGCAGAACAAGACGCGAGGAGTGGCTACCTTCATCCGGAAGGACATAATGTTCGCCGAAAGGGACGCCCCCGTATACAAAAAAGGCCTGGAAACGGTCCTGGTGGATATCTTACCACACAGGGCTGTTCAAAGAAGCATCTTTGTGCTCAATGTTTACATTCCTCCATCAGATAAGAAAAAAAGATTTCAACAGACTACTTACTTCGGCGGTAAAAATGGCAGGTGACAATCCGCTCATAGTAGCGGGTGATTTTAACGCCAGGAGTACCGAATGGGGATGTTTAAAAGCGAAGGCAAAGGCACCAAGTTAGCAGAAAGCGCGAATGTGCTGGACCTGCAGCTGATAAACAACCTTGCCCTCCCTTCAAGAAGAGGTAATTCGGTACAGCGGGACACAATGCCGGACTTAACCTTCACCAAGAACGTCAGAGCAACCTGAGATAACCTCGCGGAAGACCTAGGTAGCGACCACTGCATCCTGAAAATTACCGTTGAGAATGAGGCGAAAGCGCCAAGAAAATTCAAAATCATAGACTGGGACCAGTTCCGTAAAATACGGGAGCAGAAGGGCAATACAGAACTATTCGAGAAGTGGTTAAGGAAGAACTACGCCGATTGCTACCTCCTACCCCCCAGCCCCCCCAAGGAGCATTTCTCTTGGACATAGTGCGTGATGAAGTCCAGCAGGCGCTTGGCTCTTCATCAGCGACGACTCGAACAGAGGCCGAAGCAATGACTTACGCCGTTGTAGTGAACACTAGGCCACCCCGACGAAACGAGCCCAGTCCTCGACGGTACGCTGCAGGCCCAAGTAGCCGTCCGCCCTTACCCGCCCACCCTACATACGAGAGATGCCCGAGCCAAAGAAAATGCGACACCTGGAGAACTCCCGACGACCGTCCCGTATGCTTTCACTGCCGTGAGGCCGGCCACATTCTTCGACACTGCCCCTACAGGCGGATGGGACTGCATGGCTTCTCATCTCAGGCACCACGGCCACGCCCTGGACAACGACCTCCGGCAATCGAAGACTACTTGCGCCATACAGAGTACTTGTCCAGCCGTTCTCCATCACCGCCATCCCCACGCTTCACGTCACCGAACCGCAGCAACAACGAACGAGGGAGGTCCCCAAGCCCCCGTAGGGGAAACTAAACCAGCAACCTTTGAAGGTGAGGTTGCTTCAAGAGGAAAAGCTGAAGACCCTCCACCGACGACCATATATGACGACAGCACATCATCTACGACGACGACAACGCACAGCAACCCAAGCCGCGAGACGAAGCAAAACGAAGCAACAAGACGAAGCCGTGACCCGAACCCAAAACCAACGCGCAACTCCAGCCCACGTGCCATCGATTTTGAAGTATCTATCGACGGCCACCCGGTAACTGCCTTGATTGACACAGGAGCTGACTACTCGGTCATCAGCGGGCCATTGACAGCACAACTGAAGAAGGTTAAGACAGCTTGGGACGGCCCGCAGATCCGCACAGCGGGAGGCCACCTCCTCACCCCATCGGGGCGATGTACTGCAAGGGTGACATTCGATGGTCACACATACCTTGCCACTTTCTTGGTGCTCACACAGTGCTCCCGTGACGTCATTCTCGGCATGGACTTCTTGACTCAACATCACGCGGTTATTGACCTGGCGTCCAGATCCATCAAACTTTCCTAGGATGAAGCCATAGATTCATACTCGGCACCACATAATCGCGCAGCCCTCCGTGTGCTCGAGAATGACGTGAGCGTCCCACCCCGATCAACGACCCTAATCCCCGTAACCACTGGTACTGCCGAAAATGCTTATGGCGTCGTCGAAGGTAACATACAGCTTCTGCTTGGCCGTGATATCGCAATCGCAAGAGGCATTGCGGATTTCCGGAATGGACAGGGCCCAGTGCTGCTAACAAATTTCAGCCAAGAACGCCGTCACCTGGCCAAAGGCACGACTAGTGCCTTTCTCGATGAAATCGCGGAAGTCAGTGACACCCTCGCCCTCTCGAATCCAGCGACCATCACCCCACAGACCCACAACTCGCAGTTGTCATTCGACAATAACCCTTCCTTGCCTCAATGCAAGTAGCAGCTGCTCCAGAACCTCCTTCGACGTTATGACGACTGTTTCGCCCCTTCTTCACAGGTCCGACACACTTCTCTGGCAAAGCATCAAATCATAACACAAAAAGACATCCGCCCTCTCCATCAAAGCCCTTATCGTGTGTCGGCACGTGAACGTCAGGCCATCCGAGAGCAAGTTGAGGAAATGTTACACGGCGATGTAATTCAGCCACCGAAAAGCCCATGGGCGGCACCAGTCGTCCTTGTCAAAAAGAAAGACGGAAGTCTTCGGTTTTGCGTCGATTACCGACGGTTGAATAGTGTAACCAAGAAGGACGTGTACCCTTTACCAAGGATCGACGATACCCTAGATCGTCTTAGTGACGCAAGGTACTTCTCGTCCATTGATCTGAAGACAGGGTATTGGCAAATTCAGGTTGATGAGAGAGACCGAGAAAAGACCGCCTTCATCACGCCGGATTGATTGTATGAGTTCAAAGTGATGCCATTTGGACTTTGTTCCGCTCCAGCAACCTTCCAGCGTCTAATGGACACAGTACTGGCAGGTCTCAAGTGGCAAATATGTCTCGTATACCTGGACAATGTGGTCGTCTTTGCCTCCAACTTTAGCGACGACCTGAAAAGGCTCCGGACGGTACTGGACGCAATTAAGTCATCAGGGCTGACACTTAAGCAAGAAAAATGCCATTTTGCCTATGAAGAACTACAGTTCCTTGGCCATGTTATAATCAAAGATGGCGTAAGACCAGATCCCGAAAAGACAGCCGCTATCGCACAGTTTCCTCAACCGCAAGATAAGAGAGCAGTGCGCCGATTCTTAGGACTGTGCGCCTATTACCGACGCTTAGTCAAGAACTTCTCACGCATTGCTGCCCCTTTGACGCAGCTCACCAAGTCGGACGCCCTTTTTGAATGGAAAGCTGAGCAACGTGAGGCATTCAAAGAATTTCAGCAACGTTTACAGTCGCCGCCTGTGCTGGGTCACTTTGATGAAAATGCCGAAACTGAGATACATACAGACGCCAGCAGCATCGGCTTAGGTGCCGTTCTCGTTCAGAAGCACAAGGGCTGCGAGCGCGCCATCGCGTATGCAAGCCGCTCACTGTCGAAAGCGGAAGTGAACTATTCCACGTCTGAGAAGGAGTGTCTTGCGATAGTATGGGCCACCTCGAAATTCCGCCCATACTTATATGGCAGACCCTTCAAGGTCGTAACGGACCATCATGCGTTGTGCTGGTTGGCCAGTTTGAAAGACCCTTCTGGCCACCTCGCTCGATGGAGCCTACGGCTTCAGGAGTTTGACGTGAAGGTAGCCTACACGTCTGGTCGTAAGCACTCCGACGCAGACTGCCTCTCAAGAGCCCCTGTCGGCGCACTACCAAGCCATGAAGACGACGATGCCTTTCTTGGGCCTATCAGCAGCAGCACCTTTGCATTACAGCAGCGCTCAGACCCGATCCTACAACAGTTGATCAACTACATCGAAGGAAAGGCCTCCATACCGCCTGCACTGTTCAAGCGTGGGATATCCTCCTTCTGTGTGTAAAACGGGTGGTAGTTAAAAAGAACTTCGCACCGAATAAGGCTGCTTACCTTCTTGTCGTCCCAAGCAGCCTCAGAGAAGAAATTTTACAAGCGTTACATGACGAATCCACTGCAGGCCACCTCGGTTTTACACGCACACTCCACAGAATTCAAGACTGATACTACTGGCCCCGCCACTCTTCAGATGTTGCGCGGTACGTCAAGAGTTGCCGCGAATGTCAGCGCCGGAAGAGACCTCCAGCAAAACCAGCTGGATTTCTCAAGCCGATCGAACCCCCATCGAGACCATTCCAACAGATTTTATGGGCCTGCTTGGACCTTTCCACACGTCAACAACCTGTAACAAGTGGATCATAGTGGCCAATGATTACCTTACCCGATACGCTGAAGCTAAGGCCCTCCCGAATGGCACAGCCGTAGAAGTTGCCAAATTTTTGTCGAATCAATTCTCCTCCGTCATGGCGCACCTGAGGTACTAATAACAGACAGGGGAACGGCGTTTACGGCTGACCTTACTCAGGCAATCTTAAATTACAGTCATACAGATCACCGAAGAACACCTGCGTACCATCCGCAGACAAATGGTCTCACGGAACGCTTGAACAAGACCATTGCCAATATGCTCGCTATGTATGTGGACACAGAACACAAGACCTGGAACTTAATTCTGCCTTACGTGGTCTTCGCCTACAACACCGCGGTGCAGGAGACCACTAAAATGACACCATTTATTCTCGTCCATGGGAGGGATGCCGTTACTACCCTGGACGCCATGCTGCCTAATGTCACCGATGAAAACAACCTAGACGTGGCCGCCTACCTTCAGCGCGCAGAAGAAGCCCGGCAGCTTGCTCGTCTGCGCATAAAAGACCAACAGCGAACGACGCAAGACGCTACAACCTGCGGAGACGCGATTTAACATACAGGCCAGGTGACAAAGTCTGGGTTTGGACGCTCGTTCGCCGCCGAGGATTAAGCGAAAAACTCATGCGCTGTTATTTCGGCCCATACAAAGTCATGAAGAACACAGCAGTGGCGTCGAGAGACGCCAGGGCTCCTGCAGCCAAACAACAAGCAGCGTCTCGCCCTCAGCAAGCACAGGGCAAGAACGCGCCGAGCGTCGCCTCGCAGCGCGCCAAGCAACTCCAGTGGCGGCCGAAGAACACGCCGCGCATCGAAAAAGACGACATCATAGTGGTGCTGAAACCGCGTGAGACGCTCGACCTCAAGGCCACGTTTGGTCCTGGACAAGCCGGCGCTGCAGTCCGCAGCATCCTCGGAACCGACGCAAGTGTGGGACTTGTGGTGTGGCCCCTCTGGGATCAAAATGTACTTGTGTGCACGCTCAAATCAGTGGACGCCGCCGAGAGACTCCTCCGGGACATTAAGCTGCCAGTCGGGGGCCGCCAGCTAACATTCCGGGGACATCCCAAACTCTCCGGTGAGTTTTGTCGGGGCGTCGTGCATGTCTCTCAAGACAAAACGTTCGAAACTGTGAAAAGCAAGCTCAGTGCTGAGCCAAATATAGTGTCTGTGCGCAAGCTTGGGGACACCCCGGTTGCGGTGATCACCTTCGCGGGGACCAAGGTGCCACGGACGGTGTTATACAACTGCGAGCGGCTCCCTCTTCGCTTGTATAAGAAGACAGTGCCTGCATGCCCACTTTGTGGCACAGTGGGCCATCGAGCACATACTTGCCCGCGCCCGCAGCCCGGCCGCTGCACAAGCTGCGGCGTTCAGGTACCTGCTGCTACTCCTGACGGCCCCACGGAACACCAGTGCATTCCGAGCTGCCTCCTCTGCGGCGGTGGCCACAAGAATGGAGCTCCCGGTTGTGCTGACGGTTCCGGCAGCCGGTCAAGTCGGGATCCCCACGCGGATCCAAGCCTAGGACAACGGGGGGAAGGGGGGAACAAACAGGCTCCGACTCCCAAGACTGGCCCCAAGAAAGCACCAGCCGCCAAGTCGAATAAGCCAGAACCCAAGAAGACCAACACCGGGCACTCCACCAATGTAAAGTCTGGGACCCCGTCGGAGCCTCCTGTCTTGGTCAAGGAATTCCCACCCTTGACACCCGTCCAAGCACAGGTGAGCTGTTGGGGTGGGGCAGTCTCGGGACCTTCCTCTTCTCCCTCCCCTACCGAAACCGCCCTACAGCAGCCGATAGGGGAGCTCAGGCGCCGGAACCAAATTCTTGCGCGCAAAATTCAGGAATTAGAAGCGAAGCAGGTTGAGTCATCCGAGCCAGTGCAGGAAGCCGAGGCAGAGGACGGGGATGACGGCTCTTCCGTCACATCCCGCCTCACTAGCGTCTCGCGGCAGGACGCAGACACGGTAGTTGGACCAGCTTCCATTACCGGATCCATCGGTCGCATCGAGTCCCTAGAGCATAAAACCGAGCAATTAGAGGCGAGTGTGGCAGCCCTCCCCACTCAAATCATGTCGGCAGTCCGCGAGTCCTTTCAGGACATGTTCACGGCAGCCTTAACGCAAGCACTTCCTGAAATTGTGGCACAGGTCTCTAACTCAGTCCTTAAAGCCGTGCAGCCCTGGGTTATCGCCCAAATTAAAAACACCACTCAGAGCGACTCCCCGCAGGTTAAACGCAAGCCGGCCTCCCGTCTGGCAGCAGAAGAAGGCTTTTCGGGACCGGCTCCAGGTCCGGACCGGTCCTCTGCACCGTAAATAAATACTAAAAGATGGCTAGCCGATCTAATAAACAAGCTAAATATCTACAAAAATTCGAGATTATACAATGGAACTGCAGGGGTTTTAGAACCTGGAAAAAACGGTCGCACCTCCAGCTCTACTTGCAGTTCCTCGGAAACATGCCCGCCTTGCTTGCTTTGCAGGAGCCCGGTTTGGACGTTAAATTCTCTGGCTATAGCACTTTCCAGAGGGGGCCCTCGTCATGCATCCTGGTGAACAAGGCATATACCGTGATTCAGGTCGATTTAAACTTAAGAACTGAACAAGAATACACAATGGTCAGAGTACTGCCTCTCAGACATCGCGACCAGTCAATACACATCCTAAATATATACAGCCCCCCGCATAAGCCCCGCGTAACTTTTAGCGAAATTTTCCTCCGGGCGATCAAGTTGGCAGACAAGGACCCTTAGTGATCGTGGGAGACTTCAATGCTCCCAGCCTTCACTGGGGCTATCACTACGAGAAGGCCAGAGGACGTAAGCTGGCGGAGCTTATCTCCACCCTTCGCCTCACGCTGGTCACGGATCTGGCGTACCCCACTCGAGTGGGAAACTCGGTAACCCGTGACACGTGTCCGGACCTCTCTCTCGTAAAAAATGCTAAGGGTGCTACCTGGGAGAACTTGGGTGATTCTCTAGGCAGTGATCACTGCCTTCTCCGGGTCACACTCCTGGAAAAGTCAGCTCATAAAAAATGCGGTCAAGCCAAGTTGACCGATTGGACCCAATTTCTCAATCAGACTATCCCTCCCGTACTATTTTCTGGAGGCTATGCAGAATGGGCTCAACACGTAAACAACATTCATAAAAGACTTACTACTATCCTCCAAACCAACGAAGAAATCCCCGCAGTTAACACTCACCTCCTACACTTGTGGGAGGCGCGCCGAAACTTAACAAAACGTTGGAAAAAGCAGAAGACTAATCGCAAATTACGTATCCGCATAGCCCAACTCACGGAACAGGCTGCAGCGTATGCTGCCCAACTCTCAGATTCAAATTGGATAGCCCGCTGCGACGCCGCAGCTCATCAGATGAGCTCGAAGGGGACATGGCGTCTCTTTCGCAGTCTCATAGACCCCTCTCAAACGAGAGGGGAGGCGCAGAAGCAGCTCCGGCGAGCTTTGCAAGGGTACCAAGGCACTCCGGCACAGCTTGCGGATGTTCTGTGCGATAGGTATCTCTGCCGTACGGAGGACCCACCTGGGCCGGCGTACACGTACTCTGGTAAGCCTAACCACCAACTCGATGCCCGTTTTGAGTTGCATGACCTTAAAGCGGCTTTAGCTAAATTGCGCAGGGGTACGGCTCCGGGGCTGGACCGCATAACAGTAAAGCTGTTGGCAAACCTCCCTGACACAGCCTACCTCCATTTATTGGAATACATGAACGAGATCTGGGACGGCCGTGCGCTCCCTTTCGAATGGAAAACGTCACTTGTGACTTTTATCCCCAAAGCAGGCAAGACCGTGAATACGGAAAATCTGAGGCCCATATCACTGACTTCGTGCACGGGCAAGCTTATGGAGACGATGGTACGGGATCGCCTCTCCCCATACCTTGAGGGCAAGGGCTTTTTTGCAGACACCATGTTTGGGTTTCGCCCACACATGTCTGCACAGGACGTCCTTCTCCAGCTCCATAGGGCCGTCATACAGCCCATAACTATGCAACACAATGATAAAGCCATCCTCGCTCTTGATCTGAAGGGGGCTTTCGACAATGTTAAAAACAGCAGCATCCTGGCTAACTTGAGCTCCACTGATTGCGGGGCTAAGGCCTTTCCATATGTCAAAGATTTTCTCTCTAAACACCAGGCACTTCTTCGGATCGAGGAAGAGGAATATGGCCCGTACATTATGGGAACACGGGGTACCCCACAGGATGCAGTGTTATCACCGCTCCTTTTCAACATTGCTATGATGCGCCTTCAAAGCGAATTGGCCAGGGTGGAAGGCACACAACACGCAGTATATGCCGACGATATTACAATCTGGACCACTGAAGGGAGCCTTGGTGAAATGCAGGAATGCCTTCAGCAGGCCGCATCCATAGTCGAGGCGTATGCCAACGATTGTGGACTGCAATGTGCTCCAAACAAATCAGAGCTTCTGCACGTTAGAGCGTAGCCAAGAAATAAGTCAGCCATACACATCTCTCTGTCTGGGGTTCCCATCAGAGAGGTGGAGGAGCTCCGGATTCTGGGCCTGTTCATTCACCACAGACTCAGACTGGACTCCACTATAGCGAAACTCAAGGGAATAGGCGAACAGGTAGGGCGCATGATCCACCGCGTTTCCAACAAGCGGGGTAATCTGCGGGGCAGGGACGCGCTTCGGCTCGCCCATGCCTTCGTGACTAGCCGTATCCTCTACGCCGTCCCATACCTTCGCACTAACAAGCAAGAAGACGAAAGAATAGATGCCATCATTCGTAAGGCTACTAAACGAGCTCTGGATCTCCCGGTGGCCACTTCCAACGCCAAACTGAGGGCGTTAGGTGTGCTCAACTCCTACCAGGAGTTGCGGGAGGCCCACCTTATGAATCAATATACGCGGCTCGTGCAGACGGCTCCCGGGCGCCGCCTGCTAAACCGCTTACATATACAGCACACTTGCACTGCAGAGGAGGCAGAGCGTATCCCAGAACTGTGGCAGCATATGCTCTCGGTCACTCCACTCCCCAGTAACATGGATAAGCTCACGCATGAAAGCAGAAGACAAGCGCAGGCTCGGACGCTTGAGAGGCAACACGGCTCCCGACCTGGTGTATTCTACGTAGATATAGCAGGGCCTTCGCCCACGGGATTTTACACGGCCTCTGTAGTTCACCGAGAAAAGCATGTCAATGGGCCCTCGTTCCGAGCACAAAATCCAGAGCGCGCTGAGGGAGTCGTGATAGCGCTTGCTGCTGCGGACCCCAACTCGAAAGTTATCATCACGGACTCCCGGAAAGCATGTGCTCATTACTTGGTAGGAGAGATATCCCCCCTAGCCAGCCAAATTCTAAAACGGGCTCTCGCTGATCCAGCCCTGAAACGCATCGTATGGGCTCCTGGCCATCAGGGCTTACGAGGTAATGAGGCCGCTGACGCGGCTGCCCGAGCGCCTACCCACCGGGCTCCTCACCTTGGCTCTTATGACTCGGAGGCCAATACACCGCTGCTGCGGTTCAAAGAAATTCTGACCTATTATCGCGACACTCACCGCCTCTACCCGGCTCCTGTCAAGGGGCCGAGTAAGGCGGAAGAGCGAACTCTAAGGCGCCTGCAGACAGGTACTCTACTCTGTCCTGCAATCCTAAAACATTTCGATGCGAACACAGATGGGCGGTGCCCACACTGTCGGGAGACATGTGATATCTTCCACATAGTATGGGCATGTCCGAAAAATCCCCACCTACCCCCTTCCCCTACCCCTTCCCGAGAGGCATGGGAGACTGCCCTCCTCAACTGCTCATCACTAGAGTCTCAACGGGCTCTGGTGAGACGGGCGCGAGTAGGGGCCTCGTCATGCGGTGTCCCGGACTACGGACGCCGACCATGTAGCGGGGTCATGCTTTGGCCCCGTACCTCTCTCTTTTATAATAAATGTTTTTCTTCATCATACAAAGTCATCCGTCAAGTGGGTGAAGTGGACTATGAAGTGGTCCCTGATGGGGCTAGCTCATCCCAACGACGCCGCGCACGACAAGAAGTGGTACACGTCTCCCGTTTGAAGCCCTATCATGCGCGCTAAAGGAGGCACCCTGTTTGCATATCTTGTTTTGTTTATGTGTGCGTGATTCGTGCTTATTTGCCATTTACTTTCGCACAGGCTGTCCTTTTGTTTTGGTTTTATTTTAAACAAAGCATCGGGTCGATGCTTACGTTGAGGAGGGGAGCAATGCCGCGAGGCGTATTGCGGATAGTGTTGCGCATGCCGATACCGCCGGCACGCGGCCTTATCGTGGTCCAGGATGCACCGCGACTCATCTGCGAAGATCATGGCCCGCACGTCGACCATTCGTTGATAACGAGATAGCGCCAGACGCTACGGCGACTGTATCTCGGATGGTGAACGCGCCTTGCGTTCCAGTGGGACATTCTGTTACCCGACGGCCGTCGAACGCGCTGTTCGCCTCCCGCTAAGCCGGTGTGTCTGTTTTCCTTTAGTGGGCGCAAGTCCGCCAAATAAACGGATCTCCTTCTATTTCTACTAACCTCCCGGCCTCCTGTCTTCGGGCTACCTTCACTCTTACGTGACAATATGAAGCTCTCTTAAATGAATTAAAAATGGCATTGAATGAGGCCACCAAAGAAGTCGAGACTGATGAATCCATCCAGGCAATGGACTCTCCCCTGGCCAGTTTGCTGCAGAAAAAGCATGACCTAAAAGAAGCGTTGCGTAAAAACAAGCTCAACAGACACTTACGCACAAAAATCGCTGACCTTGGCCGCGAAATTGAATCTTACGCCAAAACACTCTGCGCCCAGCAGTGGAAAAACACATGTGACGAAGCAGATGGCAAAATTAGGAAGGGAAGTAAATGGGGGCTGCTCAAACGCCTTATGGTGGACAGCGACAAACCCACCAGAGGCGGCACCCAGCTGCAAATTGAACGATTGGTGAACAAGCACGCCCAGGATAGTGGTGGATCCCAAGCTCTCCTCAAAACGCTAGGCCAAAAATATCTCCTACTGGAAAGCAAATCAGTGGCCTGGGAAAAAAATTCCTCATATGGAGGTCGACCGCAAGAAAAGCTAAACGAACCATTCAGCAAAGCTGAAATACGATACGCTTTACAACAACTCAATGACAGATCGGCGCCAGGGCCAGATGGAATAGACAATAAACTGCTACGGAATCTAGACAATAAAGCAATTGTAATCATTACTAAGAAGATAAATGAGGCATGGGAAACAGGTACCGTGCCCAAAGAATGGCGTAGTGCCAAGGTTTCGCTCATCTCGAAACCTGGAAAACCGCTGAGCATCGATAACTTAAGGCCCATATCACTCACATCTTGCGTTGGAAAAGTAGCTGAGCATGCAATATTCAACCGTATCACGGACCTCATTGAGAGCAATGGGCTCTTTCGACACAACATTATTGGCTTCCGCAGGGCACTGTTCACACAGGACGCCATGTTGATGTTAAGAGAACACGTATGTTACGGCCTCCTTCACACGCTCAAAGCCATATTAGCCCTGAACCTCGCCAAGGCTTTTGACGCCGTAAAACATGAACACATACTGGGTTAAATAGCGCACATGAACCTAGGCGAGAAACTCTACAACTACATTAAAGGCTCTCTGGCGAACCAAACCGCCACCATACGTATAGGAGAGCAATGCAGTGAACCCGAACGACTCGGAAATATCGGCACCCCACAAGGGTCAGTGCTCTCGCCATTGATATTTATTGTGGCGATGCACAGGTTGTGGGAGAAGCTCGCTCAAATCCCATCCGTGCTCCATGCCATATACGCGGATGATATTATGGATGACATATGGGTCCCATGTGGCCACTCATATGGTGCCTTGGAAGGAATTCTTCAACAAGCACTGGCTACAACTGAAGAATTCCTTAAGCCAACTGGACTCGCACTGTCCTCCACTAAATCTACTCTAGCGCTCTTTCACCCTCGACGAAATTCGGGCGAAGAGAAGCAGCAAGTAGTGCTCAAAGCTGAGAACAACCAAACGATACCGCAAGTATATACGGTCAAAGTACTAGGGCTAACGTTAAGCGCCAAGGAGGGCCACAACAAAGAAGCACTCAAGCGCCTTGAAAAAAGCACGAACAATTTTTCAAGAGGCATTGCTAGAATCGCCAACAAGAGAGCAGGCCTCCTAGAAGACATTATTATGAAGGCGTATCACGCCTTTCTCGTAAGTCACATTGCATACGCGTTCTCGTTTCTGAAACTTACGAAGGCTGAAATCAAAAAGGTCGACTCTGTGCTTCGCAAGGGACTGAAAACGGCACTCGGCTTGCCCAATAGCACAAGCAACGAGAAACTCGAGCAACTTGGTCTGCACAACATAGCCGAAGAAATTTTTGAGGCACAGAGAGTGGCACAGATCACATGCCTGTCGTTGACGCAGGCAGGCCATCTCATCCTACGAGACGCAGGCATTTGTCCAATTTTTCAACCAGAGAAAAGAACACAACTTGGTAATCACGTGAGGAAACACATTAAGGGTTGAGCCAATCCCCCGCAACGTTCACCCTACGTTCAACGAAGGGCGAAGGAAAGACAGAGCGAGGGCGCTCATATAAACAAGGCAAAAAAAACACAACACGCACGCGCTATTCATAGATGCCACCCGCTACTATGACAGGGAGGCGTTTGCCATAGCGGTCGTTGATATAGTCGGAAACCTCACAAACGCGGCAACCATCCAAACAAGCCATGTCCACGAAGCAGACGAAATGGCGATCACGCTAGTCTTGCAAAGCTGCCAAGCTTACTCCACAATATACACAGACTCTAAGACGGCAGCACGAACGTTCACGGCTGGACTAGTAGCTAGAAGCACTGGAAAACTCATCGTCAACGCAATAAGAGAGTACGAGAGCAAAGAAACCCTTGTTAAGGAAGAGAAAGCTCAAAGCTACGTATCCTAGTTCCCAGCCCACATGGGACAGTTACCGGGACTCGACCACTGCAATCCCAACGAAGAGGTCAACCGCCTGGCGCGTGAGCTCACACGCGCGCCGCGGGCAACGACCCCTCGATGAGTGAGCGGTACGAGAATCTGTGCAGCCAGGACAAAGCACTCACATACCACGAGATCACTTCACATTACCGGGGACAAAGACGTGCCTTCCCAGCAACGCACCCAAAACTTAACAAAGCACAAGCTCTAACTCTTAGAAGATTGCAAACACGTACGTACATAACACCATCCACCTTACACAGAGTCGACCCCGACACACCACCCACATGCTCCCTTTGCAACCATCCCTATTGCAATTTTGAACACATGCTCTGGCTGCGCCCTATACCCATAGCGCAGCACAACTGAATACCCAAGAGGCTTGGCAGGAAGTCCTCAAGAGCAATCAATGCAAGCTGCAACTACAGGCGGTCCAGAGGGCCCGGGACATCGCTACAAGCCTTCGGCTGCCAGCGCTATACTGGGCGGAGCCTCCAGGTTGAAGTAAGGGTCGAATAACCCTTTCTCAGCCTCCTCAGGATATGTTTCAAAAAAGTCAGTCTCTCTCGCTCTCTGTCGCTATCAGAGACACAGGTCGTTTCCGTAAAAGCACTAAATTACGCGTTATAAGTCTTTACCATGCTGCTCTCCTACAGCAGGTGCGATTTATTGTTTGATTACCACTTACTTTTTTTTAATCTGTATGCATTTTTTGTCATTCTAGTAATCCGGTATGTTTTCGTTCCTCTTCCTGCATCACTACTTTAGTATCTATTTATGAACATAAGTACATAATTCAAATTTCTGTGTTATATTATCAACTGCCATCCTCTGTTTAACACTGCTTTATTATGTTGCTTCATATCAGCATATTAGCAGATGTATAAGTATACTTGTATTTGTTACTGTTTGCATTCGTTTACCTACACTCTTATATTTTTCTTCCGTTATAATATTGTTTTTTGCTTTATATTTCATTGTACTGTACATATTTGTTTTTGCATGTATCATGTACCTTAGCCCCTCCCCTCTATAATGCTTCTTGTAGGCCCTGAGAGTATCAATCAATAAATAAATAAATAAAAAGAAATGACATGATCAGTTTTTGTGTCGCTACTCTCTTACCATTATTTACTAACTGGTTTGGAACAACCAAAACAACCGCTAAACAAAGCACATCACCTTTCGAAGGCATCTATTAGCAAACAAAATACTGAATTATGTCCGTTAGATAGGCGCTGATAAAAACAGAAGCAGGCACGCTTTCTTCAGCTGTACGTTGATGGTACTGTAGCCAGTCGCCGCTGAGCACAGGCCGCGTGCTCACGTTTTCCTTTCATAAAAGACGACAGTGTATAGCCATGCTGACTATGACTGGTGACGTGGGAAGTGTGTCGTCACAAGCTCAAACGCTACACAGGGCTGAAGATTGCCCTCATTCACACAACTTGTTTGATAGACATGCGAGTTTCACCTTGGTGAACTAAAACTTTAAACAGTGCAAACGTATTTGGTATGCTGCGTTTCATCTCTTTGCGTAAGGGTACAAGCTGTCTAGGTTCTTAGTACTTCAAAGTGAGAGATGCACACTGACCCAAGCACTACCTCCATCTTCATACTACTTTAAAATCCCGAGAAATCACCCCCTCGACCCTGAGAGATAATCTGGAAGGGGGCCTTTGCTTGGTCTCAGACACTAATTCAGTATAGAAGTGTCTTGAAGAAAAATGCACACCTGTGTTTCAAATGAAATTATGTATTGAATACACATGCATTTGCTGTTTTACAGACCCGAGGAGAATCCTTGTGGGAAATTTAGGATGCTATGACGATCCGGGAAAATTGTTCTACAAATGTTCAGACAATATGTGAACACTCAGAATGCAGCCTCAAGGCATCACACTGTAAAAGTGTTTAAAAAATCTTGTGCATATATAAGGACTCTCAGAAATTTGGTTCCAAAATACTGCTGCTGCGGAATTCCGTAGTGGAGAACAGGTTGAAAAATAATTGCAGGAGGGGAGGGGGCGCTTGCTCTGTATCTTGCAGTGCCCGCTCGCAATTGAAGTTGGAATGGAGACACTAGCGTGTGCTTTTTTCATAGCATTCCCAGGGCTGCACAAGAGGCCCATTGAATGTGACTACCCGTACAACCAAGGAACGCTTGCCACCAATTCAGTTGCTCTATCTGCGAGTGTTCTCTTCGCAACATTTTAACTGTACAATACTTTACAGTAAAAATGCACACCTGTTTTCATAGTTTTGTGTTTCAACCAATTTTGCTTAAATATCTCCAGTCTAAACAAAGTGAACACTTATTGCAGTTTTTTATGAAAATTTATGCTTTGAATTGCAGCCCGAGTCATGCAGTGAAATTCATACATGCATAGCTTACTCCCTACCACCTTTATTTGGGAGTGGAAAGATAGGCTGCTGCTTGTATTGTACAGGAAAATAAAGGAGGAGGTGGGGTAATTTGCCATGTCTGTTACAGGTAGGTGTACTTGCTGCCAAGGACCTCAAATGAGGATTAGTGACAGTGGTGGAAATGAATCTGCACTCCAGCCAAGTGCACAACGAGCTAAGTCAGGAATATTATTGAAACGAACCACAAGATAAGCATTTTAAAAACTGCTAATAAAGCTTTGTCTTGGCTTCATCATCCAACATGTCGTCGTTTTTATAATTTCTTTATTTTTCCTGCATCAAAAACCTCAAGCTGAGCATTCTGTTATTATTACCAGTGCATATGTTTGGAGGTGCTTATTTTGCTGCAATCTTGGATAGGATATTTAGTAAAAGTGCTAAGTGGCATTAATGTTTATCTGCTCCCTCGTTTGATTTTATGATGCACTTTTTTTAGATTTGCACTTGTCTCTAATTGCAGAGAATTCATATTGATCCTTCATGCTTATAGTACATAACAAGCAGCTTTTTTCAGGCAAGGTTACTTTATCATTTTCGGTGAAATGTGGGGTTCAATGTCCTAAAACCACCATATGATTATGAGAGACTTCTAGCTTTACATTTTCTTGTCAGTAACTTTTATTAAACATTTCTATTTGTCCTAAACATTATTTCTTTGACAGTATAGCTCCATGACTGCTGCACAATTATATAGAATTAGTTTGCCTAATGAAGATGAAGAAATTTTGTTGATTTGCAAAGGTGTGTGTATGGGCCAACTTGAACACATAACCAACTGTTTCAAACATCCTCCCATGAAGTAAATGTTCCCGGGTGAACTTGTCTTCTGGTTTGAACAAATGTGAAAAAAGAAAAGGTCGTGGCAATAGGGAAGGCCTTGAAAAATCACGCTGCTATATAATGCCATAAATTCTGTGATGAACCACACATTCGCATGAAAAAAACTGGGAGCAGAATTCTGCAAGCACTGTACATCAATGCTGGTTTAGAGAAGAATCAATAAAATTAAGTTCGACGGCTTCATGTCGCAAACTAAAATCTGGTTATGAGATGCACTATTTCAAAAAAAAGCTTAAGTATTTTGACCTCATAATCTCTATGACTGCATGAAACTAGGGCACTAGTACATATTAAAGCTATTAAAGTGTGACTCCTGAGGTTCGGAATCAATCCTGTGATCTTGTGCAGAACTGCACGCAGTGGCGGATCCAGAAGGGGGGTGCTAGAGGCAATCCCCCCCACCCCAAAGCCTGTCAGTACCCCCTCCTCCTCTCTTCAGTGCTTGCCGTCCACCTGTTATCACCAATTAGGACAAATGAGTGGGATTTCTTTAAGCACACATTAATAGTATTTATGCTATGATAGAGTTCTTGGGCTAGTAAAAAAATAAAAAGCAATGACCCTGCCTCTCTCTCTGGTTCTACTTTAAGCAACCCCCCTCACCCTAAAATGATTGGCTGGATCCCCCCCTGACTGCAGAGCAACATTTTCCTTTACCTTAGGGTCACACTTGAGATAAAGACTTTCTTTCTTTTAATGCACTACTTCATAATTAAATAAAGACAGCAGTATTTACAGTGATGATTTTTAAAGCTACATGTGTAGACCAAAAAAAAGCATGTATTTGCGACTGATAGTATAGCGTCCTGTACAAACAAACAGTATTGCTCATATGCTCTACAGCAGAATGCCGAATAACGTCACTGCTTTAAACAATAGCTTAAAAAAAAGCTCTACGTGCTGAATGAGAGATGGGACATATTAAACTCTTTTGTCATCTTGCATCAAACACTATGTTAAGTCGGAGTAAAATATGACAAAGACAGGAAATATTAATATGACTTCCGGGTTGTTCAAATGTCTATAATGAAATGCACAGGCATAACGAAGAGGATAAATATTGTGCTACTATATGTACCTACAACAAAGTGGAACCTCAATACTAATTATTTGAATTCAATTAGTTCTTTGACTATGGAGATCACGAGCAATGCTTTCACTGAATGATGTTACCCTCTTCATGAAATGCAGTAAAACACCATATTTGTATTATACAATTTTTATGTTTACGAAGTAGAGGCATTTGTAATTAAATCATTTGTGATGTGTTTGACAATCAGCGCAAATACATGGCAATTAAAACAGCACCTGTTCAATCAGAGCAAAAATATTCTATTCATTATAGTGAAGTTCAATATGTTATGACACCATCCTGACACGCTAAAGAAAATCCGAATAACTTGTGACAATGTTGACTTCAAAAGTATTCGAACTCTTAGACATTTAATGTTGAGGTATTAGCAGTGTGTCATAAACGGATAGGAAAGAAGCTATATAAAGAGTAAAAATAGAGCTTTGTATAACATTGTTTAGAGGCCAGCAAAAGACGTTAAGACCTAGAAAAACTGTTGACTTTCCTTGGTGTTAGCAAAGGGGGTTAAAAATCTATTGCCAAAGACTAGCAAAGGCTTTTTTAATAACAATCAAAAGAAACCTTGCCTTGGTTTTTCTGCTAAGAAAGCATATTCTTTTTGACCACCAAAGCCTCCTCAGGGGGTGTTATAGCATCTAAAGATTATAGGTACTTTTATCTCCTCAACTAATTCTAACCAGACAAACTTCCTAGTTGAAATGTATTGCTGCAATAAGTATACAAAATTCTTTTATTATGCTTTTAATGGTCAGCAATGTAGGTTCCTTCTGCTCCGCTCTGCATGAGCCTGCAAGCACAGAAATTCATTCATGTACAAAATATCTATACATAGTGACAGACTCCCAATATTGCTGTGATCAAGTGCTCCCAGCTTTTATTTAACTGCAAATAACTTGCTTAAAGTGCCACAGCTGCATTTCATACCTGTTGACCACATATTTTAGACAAATACTATTATGCTGTGCTATAATCAATAGGCATGGAGTACCATTTGGGTGCTTTTTAAAAACTAATGGACCAGCTGTTGTCGATCGTCTGAACATGTTTTTAGAACCAAAATTTTACACAGACAAATGTTGCAATAACAGAATATATTATGCATTAAATATGCCAAGCAGTGGTCTTTGAGTTGGTGTTGAAAATTGCAATATAGTAGTGCATGATCAAAGGGTCAAGACCCTCCGATGCGCTGGTCCTGTTATTAACGTATGAGATGTTATCTTTTATTAAATAATTTGCATTATGAAGTGGTAAAAAGCAACAAGACCTAAACTGATATTTGTTGCCCAAAATAAATTACTGCTAGATCACGAAAAGAAGGCGCATCGATGAAATATGCCACACTTCACTGCACTGTGGAATGTTCCATAATGTTAACGTTATCGCGTGCCATAAACATATCAAACAACACCTTCACATACAATCAACACCTATACATAGCCTTCATAGAGAACGAGAAGGTGTTTGACTCAGTCAAGACATAAGCAATAATGCAGGTACTAATGAATCAGCGCATCAAAGAACACTACATAAACATACTGGAAGAAATCTGCAGTGGAATCATAGCCACCATAAAGAAAGCGGCAGAATTACAATAAAGAAGGGTGTAAGGCAGGGAGATACAATTTTTCCAATGCTATTCATCTCTTGTTTACAGGAAGTTTTCAGGACCCTAGCTTGGAAAAAGTTAGGAATAAGAGTTAATGGAAAGTATCTTAGTAACCTGCGATTCGCTGGTGACATTGCCTCGATGACTAACTCAGGAGATGAATTACAGCTCACGATTACAGAACTGAGTATGAAAAGTAGGTATGAAAACGAATGTGCACAAAACTAAGGTAATGTGCTACAGTCTCAGCAGAAAACAGCACTTTGCGACAGGTGGAGAGATGCTGGAAGTTGTAAAGGCATATGTCTACTTAGGACAAGTAGTAACCGCAAAGTTGAACCATGAGAGTGAAGTAACTAGAAGAATGAAGATGGGGTTGATCATATTCAGCAAGCATTTTCTAATCATGAATGTTAATCTGCCACTAACCCTCAAGAAAAAGGTATATAACAGCTGCATCTTGCCAGTATTTACCTACGGAGCAGAAACATGAGGCTTGAGCTTAAATTGAGAGAGGGTTGAATTGGGAGAGGGTTAAATTAAAAGAGGGTTCAGCTTCAATTGAGGATGACCCAGTGAGCGAAGGAAAGGAAAATAATAGGTGTAACTGTAAAAGACTAAAAGAGAGCAGAGTGGGTCAGCGAACAAACCAGCGTTCAGGATATCATAATCAAGAAGAAGAAATGGACAATGGCCGGGCACATTGCACGTAGGCAGGATAACCGCTGGTCATTAAGGGTATTTGACTGGATTCCCTGAGAAGGCAAACGCACGAAGGGGAGACAGAAAGTTAGATGGGTCCATGAGATTAAAAAGTTTGCAGGTATAACATGGAAATGAAAAGCACAAGACCGGGTTAATTGGCAGATCTTGGGAGATGCCTTTGCTCTGCAGTAGGCATAGTCAGGATGATGATGATGACACCTTCAATGTACGACGAGGTTTAGATTTAGGTGTTAAGCAAAAAGTGAGCATGCTAAAGTTGCGCTGAAGGCAAACACTCGCTTTTTATGCAGATCCCAATTTACAGGTGACCACTTGACACACCAATCATACTATATATGTATAATGCAGGGGTTCACAGTGGCTCATGTCAGCAGAACCCTAACAACAAAATTTGCCAGAAGCGTGAGCAATAAGCTTGTTTGCAAGACCGAATATGTACGTGGGCTTCTTTGCAGACGTTTTATATTTTCTAGAGACTTGCTTAAGTATGATGCACCGTTTCTGCATCATTTTGATGTAATTAGTAGACTGCTTTTTTTCTTGCATTGTCATGTAAGCAGCAGCTAAAGAAGTAGAGGCCACACAAGTGTACAGAACTGAACGGTTTAACTTGGTATAAGCATTCACGTGCGATCACCGACAGGGGATATCACAGTTACAGCTTTTTTTTTTTTTTCTCTATGCCACTTGGACTACCTGTGCGAGCAGTAGAAATAATGCGATATTCATACCGCTGGTGTCACACAGACACTTGTGATCGCGGTCAGGGCATCTGCGCCAAACTCGACGCTGTACAGCGCAGCAGCGATAAAGTTGTTGCGCGCGATCAAAATTTCTCGAGGAAAACCTGTATTACTCACCGCCACACGGTCCGGATCAAATACAGTGCAGCGCGACCACATGCAGCAAGTACCCGTGTGACAGCGTTCACTAAAGGGCGTCAGAGCGCACCGCGCATTCACAACTAACGTCCACACAAAACAGTCAGCACTCAAGCATCACCATATTCGCAAGGAATATCACAATAATACAAACCGCCGCACAACACCGAAATAGAGGAAGCGCTGACACACACATACCACAGCCAGCGGCATCTTTACATACCCACACCGCTCCAGCCAGCACGGGCGAACCGCTAAGGGTCGTCACACGCGCAAGCCGCACACCCGCTCCGCACCTGGCGGGACCCCTGCCGCCCGCGAACGGACAGTGAAATGGCGGCCCTGCGCCAAAATGCAACACAAGCGCTAGCCGCATGAGCTTTGCGTGAGCGGCTCTGATGCGCACTCTGGTTGGACCAACAACCTAGTCTAGAAACGTTGGGTTGGACGACGCCACGACTGTTAAGGCTGGCAACCATTTGGCGGAGCTTCAGTTTTTGAGGTCGGCAACAATCACCAACAGCAGACGATGCTGACAGGTTTTTGAATGCGTTGGTTCAAGCTGCCGCGTTTATCACGAAACTGAGGCTGTTGTATTTTCACAACGCGTTTTTCAGCCGCAAGTGTTGCTTCGCCGTAGTCATCTGTGTTCGAGGCTAATTACGCGCTCCCTTTTTGTTGTTGTCGTCGTTGTTACCGCACACAAGTCGTATCGCTCGAGTTGCATTTGGAGCGATGGCGATCTTTTACAGCTAGCAGGAATTCGGGCGCCAACCTGCACAAACGCTTTGTATTACAATGAAAAAAAGGCCTACAGTGGCAGCGGCATTGCATGTTGCGATACCGCGATGCTATCTACAAATAGCCGAAGCACTGGTCCGTAATGTTTGTCATTGGGCCCTGGTGTATATCGTTGTGCGCGGCTTGCTGACGCACTTTTTACTTTGCTTTATAGAAGTTCACGTTACCTCTATAACATGTCACAATGAGCTCGACAAGTATTGAAGTAATTGAAGTTTCAGCCTAGAAGAAAATGTTTAGTATGTATGATATATTCATTAAGTCTGGCAATAAATGTATGTGCATATCAAATAGTCATGTATAATATGAGAGGCGCTGTAGCTTGTTTTTTTAAAGAATTCAAATATGAACCGTACTGTGTGTTTACATTTTATTCAAGACACCTTGCTGCTGTCGAAAACACATGTCTGCATTTTTTGTTGGTGTGTGTAAAAAATGATACCACTAACATCGCTGTTGTTTTAACTCACCTGAAGGTTTCACGATATATTTGCTACAACCCATTCACTTCTACATTCCTGTTACCTCATCATCTTTTCCCAATTGGCAATATGGTTCATTACATGCTGCGACATAGCCTCAATGCTACATGGACTAACATGATGTCATAACTAGGTTTTTATTTCAGAATATTAGGTTTCTCCACCCACTTGAATGTTCTATGATTGATGTGACAAATTATCGGAGCTTCAGCTCCCTTTTCACCCGTTTGAATAATTGTTAGCAGGAAATCTTCTCTTTGGCTATGTTCACAGTAGTCAAGTGAAAGGCATGCTTGAATGAAATGCATTTTTTGGACGCCAATGAAACCATTATTCTCGTTCACTGACGCATATTTGTGCTTACTCTAAGGTAAACCTTTTTTCTCATCACTCAATATATCAGTCTTTTCTGGGCAGCCCGAATTCCTCCATTTCATATTCTGCTAGCTGGCACAGAGTGCCAAATGCAGTAAAACATGGGCAGCTGCTAAGGCATTCCCTCTATGATCAGTTGAGCTGCACACAACGTCTTCTTCTGAGACACATTTTCAGCTAGCAGTCATTTTGGGGCATAATAGTATCAGTAAATTCAAATCATTTGTCACTTCTGCAATTCGTGAATTTAAAGGTTCTTGCAAAGAAACCTTGCTGAAAATGTGAATGTGTTGAAATGTGTAAGGCTTCAGAAGAGACAAAGTCAGTTCACTCCTCAGTGGGCAGAGAAAACACTTCTGTTTGCTTTAACTCTGGCTACATAAACAAGAACAGCCACAACGTAGTGTAATACGCTGCGCAAGACCATTCTATTGGCACAAGGCATGGCCTTGGCTTTAACCAGCTGTAATCGGGAAAAGTCGTTATACAATTTGTGATGTCTTCTTTTTGGCTGCCAAGTTAACTAGTATAGACTATTTTGCAAAATCTGCCTCATTATCCTGAATTCTGACTGGTGTGCTTGAGCTTCAGCACTTTATTTTTTTTTTGTACGCATGTCCTTTTAATCTAAATGTGCATGTAATGTGTGCCTTCAGTTTATGCGTACACATGGTCATGGCAACGATTGACAACACTGAAGTGAGCACCAGAATGTGTGTGGGCTGCCACAGGGCTGTAGGCACATTTTTTTAAATTTTTTTATGGGCGTGAAATTGAAGGAGGGGCCCCACTATGAGCGACACCACGGACCCGAGCTAACGCGGGAGTTTCTACTCCCTCCCACGCCTAGCCGTGCGTGGCTTTGCCGCGTCCGGGGAAAAGGGGATCCTGGGGGTTGAGCCGACGCTGGGTGATTGGACCTTTAAGGCCCCCCGGCAGAGGCAACACACCCCTTTGGCCCCGGCTTCACGTAGACGGCACCCCTGGGCTGACCCACCCAGGGGAAATCGGCAGTCGCCTTTTCCTATCTCTCTCTCCCTACATCTTCGTATTTATCTTACTATTTATCTATCCTGTCTTCTACTCTCTTCTGTCTACTTCCAAAGTTTCGGCGGCTAGGGTTAACCCTGTGCAAATAGCCTACTGGTCAAGGCGCATTGGGTTATAGTAGCGTTGTACGGCTGGCGTCTGCAGGTTTTAGCATCCGCAAACCTTTAGCGTACCCTCGTTGGGCTCCGTGGTGGGTGGCCGCCAACGCTTCTGAAGAAAATTAAACTGGCATACATAGAGCGTTTTCCTTATTAAGTGATCGTACCGCCTTAAAGCCCGTACGCACCGAAGACTTAGGCTTTTTCAACCGATCAAATGAAAACTTCCCCCATTTTCATGTTATACATACTGAGATAAGCAGCAAGCAAGCCAGACTGTATCCCCCTTTGTAGTAGCGAGATGTCTCACAGAAACTCTGGGATCCGGGTACAAAGTTACCAAAATGGCCAGTGGAGACCTACTCCTTGAAGTTCGAGAAAAAGAACAGTTTGAGAAGCTACAGAATCTCGCAACTTTTGGTGACACTCCGATCACTGTAACGCCACACAGATCTATGAACACAACCCGTGGAGTAGTAACTGATGCTGATTTGCTCGGCTTGACCGAAGAGGAATTTCTGGAGGGGTGGAAGAGTCAGAATGTGACCAATGTACAAAGGATCATCATTAGAAGAGATAACAAGGTAACACCAACAAAACACCAAATACTCACGTTTGCTTCCAGTAATCTCTCAGAAAGTATTCAAACAGGGTACACAAAGACGTCGATCAGACCATACATACCTAACCCACGTTGTTGTTTTAAATGCCAGAGGTATGGCCACGGCTCAAAAAGCTGTCGTGGTCACCAGACTTGTGCACAATGTGGAGTGTCAGGCCACAATTCTGACAATTTCGAAGAACCATCACACTGTGTGAACTGTAGTGGAAATTATGCCGCATACTCACGGTCTTGTTCATTTTGGAAAAAAGAAAAAGAAATCATCACATTGAAAATAAAGAAAATATCACATTCAAATAAGCAAGACGAAGAGTCTCGCCATTTTACGGCGCTACATATGCTGATGCGGTGCGTCAGGGGGCAACGCCGCACCAGCCCTCGCCACTCCTTCGGCCAGCGCAGAGCAAGCCGTCGGCTGTGGCGCCTGCCCCCAAGGCAGCAGTAGTTCAGTCTACTCCGCCTCCTAGCGAATTGAGGCCGGAAACTCCAGGATCCTCTGGTCTCAAGGCCTTTCCTCACCAGGCGAGGCCTAAAATCCGAACCACCAGCTCGCATGTGCGGGCACCCAGTGTCTCTGAGGAGGCAAAGGATACAACGGCACCCTTGGTACCAAAAGAGCGGCGCGGCTCCTTGGAGTGCGCCAAGAAAAATAAAAAAACCAATAATGGGGCCGGACGACCGTCCTTCCACCTGAATTAACGAGCTCACTCCAACACAGGATACTATTTGTACACACAGCAGCATCTCTCTTGTTTAAATATGCAGACAGAAATATTACAGTGGAACATCCGAGGCCTTCATCGAAACCTCGATGACTTACAAGAACTCCTCCATGAACACAATCCTAGAGTGCTGTGTGTACAAGAGACACACTTAAAACGAACAAACACAAACTTTTTACGTAACTACGTAATCTTCCGAAAGGATAGAGATGATGCCATGCCACCATCTGGTGGTGTAGCGGTTATAGTTAGTCAAGGTATAGCATGTACACAATCACCCCTTCAAACTTCCCTCGAGACGGTGGCTGTCCAAGCAGTTATTCTGAACAAACTTGTCACTGTCTGCTCCTTGTACATACCTCCGCACCACCGTCTTGAAAAACTTCAATTCCAGTCTTTAATAGACGAACTACCTGAACCTTATCTAGTCCTTGGGGACCTGAACGCACATAATGGTCTGTGGGGTGACTCTCACTGTGATGCACGAGGTCGTCTCATTGAACAATTCCTCATTTTATCAGGTGCTTGTCTGTTGAATAGGAAAGAGGCAACATACTATAACCTTGCCAACAAAACTTACTCGTCCATAGACCTCATTATCGCATCTCCTTCACTTGTACCATTACTTCAGTGGAAAGTCATAAATCATCCATACGGAAGTGACCATTTTCCTTTAGTTTTGAGTACACCAATAATATATGAATGTCCTCCACATGTTCGCAAATGGCCGGTAAACAAAGCCGACTGGGAACAATTTCAAAAGATTACTCGCTTAAGTTGGACTGACATATGCGAATTAGGCATAGATGAAACTGTGCAGTACTTCAGGGCTTTTCTTACTGTCGCAGCAGCCAAGTGCATTCCACAAACATCTGGATTGCCCGGCAAACGACACGTCCCGTGGTTGAACACTGAGTGTCAGAATGCGTGAAAGGAACAGAACAGGGCATGGAGGTTGCTGCGGAACTCGCTGACAGCGGAAAACCTTGAGAGCTTTAAGAAAATAAAATCTCGAGGCAGGAGAACGCGTCGGCAGGCCAGAAGAGAAAGCTGGCACAAGTTTTTATCAGAGATAAATTTATATATACAAGAGGCTAAAGTCTGGAACATGGTTCGTAGGGTAGCAGGAAGACAAGTACACTCACTCCCACTCGTAAACACACAATGTGAAAGCCTGGAAGATCAGGCGAACTTCCTCGGTGCACACTACGAGCAAGTGTCTACCTCGTCACTCTATACTGAAGCTTTCCAAAGACATAAAGCAAGGATAGAAAAGCAGAAACTAGAATACAAGCGCACAAATCACGAGGCATATAACCAACCTTTCAACTTAGCTGAGCTACAAACATCACTAAACTCTTGCAGTAATTCTGCCCCAGGCTACGACCGTGTCACGTATGAAATATTGAAATACCTGCCGCTCAAAACGCGAAAAACTTTACTCTCTCTATACAATGCTATCTGTCTTTCTGGCACCGTCCCTGCTTCTTGGAAAGAGGCTATTGTTATTCCTATTTTGAAAGAAGGCAAGGACTCTTCCTCAGTTTCAAGTTATAGGCGCATTGCACTAACCAGCTGCCTTTGTAAACTTTTTGAAAAAAAAATGATAAACCGCCGACTTTTACATTTCCTTGAAACACACAATCTGCTCGACCAGTTCCAGTGTGGGTTTCGAGAGGGTAGATCTACCACCGACCATCTGGTGCGTATAGAGGCACAGATCCGAGACGCTTTCGTCCTCAAACAGTACTTCCTCTTAGAGTTTCTTGATATCGAGAAGGCTTACGACAGAAAATGGCGTTTTGACATATTAAGAGACTTGTCTCACCTGAGTGTGCGCGGTAGAATGCTTTCCATAATCGAGGGTTACTTGTCCAATCGAAAATTCCGTGTCCGTGTGGGCAGTATTCTCTCCGAAACATTTGTGCAAGAAACGGGAGTACCGTAAGGTGGTGTACTTAGTTGTACACTTTTTTTATTATCAAAACGAATTCCTTGGACCTGTCCATCCCCCGCAACATGTACTATTCCAAATATGTCGATGACGTCCAGCTTGGCTGTGTGTCATGCAACCTAGCAATGTGTGAGCGGCAGGTTCAGTTAAGTTTAAACAAGGTCTCCAAATGGGCAGAGGAAAACGGATTCCGGCTGAACCCAGAAAAAAGCACGTGTGTCTTGTTCTCCCGAAAGAGAGGCGTGCACTCAGAACCTGACATTGAACTGAATGGTCAACGTCTGTCTGTCAATGCGGAGCATAAATTCTTAGACTTAATCTTGGACAACAAGTTGACCTTCGTACCACACATCAAGTATTTAAAAACAAAATGTTCAAAAGCCATGAATGTTCTAAAAGTGTTGTCACGTACTATTTATTTATTTATTTATTTATTTATTGGTACCCTCAGGGCTTACAAGAAGCATTGTAGAGGGGAGGGGCTGAAGTAAATGAAAACACTATAAGGAATACACAGAAAAAGTGGCACTAAGAGATAGAGCACAAAAGGAAACAAACTAGATAAGTTTATACATGAACTAACAAAAGAAAATAGGACGAAAAAATACACTTTGACGTCGCAATCACAGTGAATGTCAGTGCATGTTGCACAAAAAATAATCGACTGATGCCTTTTCAATACACATGTTCAAAAAAAAAAAAAAAAAAAAAATAAAATACACATGTTCAAAAAAAAAAAAAAAAATGATACATGAAAAAGCAAATTTTATCGAGTTACACACACAAAAAGAAAACATCAGTGCAAGGAAAAAAAAAAAAAAAAAATTGTTGAGATCAAGACCTGTACAGAGATAGGTGGTAAAGAAGTAAATTGCAGTTTCAGTGTGTTGTAAATGCATTTGTGAACGTGATGCAGCTTTATAGCGTGTTCGTTAATGCTTTCCGGAAACGGTCAGGGTCTCTGATTGCGACTAGTGACGCAGGCAGGTGATTCCATTCATAAGATGTTTTTGGCAAGAATGAATATGAGTAGGTGACTGTGCGCTGTGATGGTACGTGAACTTTGAAAGGGTGGTCGACACGTGGGGAGATATAGGATGCGGATGTGATGTATCGGGACTTCAACTCATTGTTATGATAATATATTTTATGAAAAAGGCAAAGACGGGATAACCTCCTACGAGAAGAAAGAAGGGGAATGCCAAGTGTTCGTTTCATGTCAGTGACACTGGCAGTTCGATGGTAGTTGTGAAGGATGAAACGGACCGCTCGATTTTGCACATTTTCAATTATGTTTGTCAGACTAGCATGACCAGGATCCCATATGGAGCATGCGTATTCAAGGTTAGACCTAACATAAGTAATGTACAGCTGTTGCTTTAACTTCGGGGGAGCTAAGGAAAAATTACGTTTTAAATAACCAAGCATGCGGTTAGCTTTCGATGTAATGTATTCTATGTGTCTTTTCCATGAGAGATTGTTAGTAATATGCACACCAAGATATTTATAGGATATTACTTGATCAAGTGAAGTATTATTCAGTAAATAATTAGGGCATGCTGAAATACTACGGGAAATTCTCATTGTTTTGCATTTAGACGTGTTAAGGTCCATAACCCAGAGCTTACACCATGTCGAAATGTTATTAAGATCATTCTGCAGTGTTAGGGTATCATTAGGGCCTTCAATCTTGCGATATAAAACACAATCATCGGCAAATAAACAGATGGAACTTGTGATTTGGTTAGGAAGATCATTGATGTATATTAAAAAAAGTAATGGTGCTAAAACAGAGCCCTGAGGTACGCCTGAGTCAACCGGTACTTCAGGAGAGTTTTTATCATTAATGCTGACATATTGCGTTCGGTTGGATAGAAACTCTCGAATCCAATTGAAAACCAGGGGATCAATGCTTAACTGGCTGAGTTTAAATAAGAGTAAGCGGTGACTGACGCGGTCAAAAGCCTTGGCGAAATCTAAAAATATGCAGTCTACTGTAAAACCATTGTCTAGAAATGCGTGAAGATCATTGCAAAATGTTGCTAACTGTGTTTCGCATGAGAATGTCTTACGAAACCCATGCTGACTACTATGAAAGAACTTATTCGATTCTAAAAAATTGACCAGATGGGAGAAAATGACGTGTTCGAATATCTTACAAGGAATTGAAGTCAGGGAAATAGGTCTATAGTTTTGAGGGTTGTGTGTGTCACCGGATTTATGAAGTGGTATCACCTTGCCTGTTTTCCAGTCTTTAGGTAAGGAACTACTGTTCAGTGATTTCGTGAAAATAAGGTTTAGTAGGATGGAACTATATTCGGCGGTAGCCTGCAAAAATTTCGACGTGATGCCATCAATACCGCACGAGGACGATCTCTTTAAATTGTTAATGATGGAGCGGATACCAGACGAGTCAAGTAAAATGGGTTCCATGGGAACGTAGCTAGGCGCAGTGAAACGTGGACAGATGTCAGGGTGAGTAGCACAAAATGAACGGGCAAAAACAGTGTTAAGTGTGGAAGCGCACTGGCTGCTTGGGATTGACTCGCCAGATTTATCAGTAAGAGCTATAGTTAGATTATCCCGGTTTCTCACGACATTCCAAAAGCGTTTTGGGTTGCTTTGGAGCAATGACGGAAGTGTATTATTATAAAATTTAAACTTAGTTTCTTTTAATGCACTGGAGTATGCTTTTGCCGCGGTTGTATAAGTGGACCACTTATCAGCAGATGACGATTTCTTGGCGGCACGAAAGAGCCTTTTTTTTTTGTTAGACAGCCGGTTGAGGTACCTTGAATACCATGGCGCGTTGGATGAATGATAAACCTTCCTTACAGGGATATGCTTTTTTATTAGATGCAGTGCTTTGTCTTTGAAACACGTCCATATTTTCTCGACCGTAGCATCATTGTAAGAAAGACAAAAGCTGTCGAGAAATGAGGAAAGCTCGGTGTTGATAGCCTCAAAGTTGGTCTTATTGTAATCCTTTATAAGTTTAAAGCGATTGCTCCTTCTATTCCTCGGTACAGAAATGGAAAAATGTAGCACGTCATGGTCACTCAACCCTGGCAAGTGAGTTATTTCAGATGCAATATCTGGTGATGAGGTGAGTATCAAATCTAGTAGGTGTGATGTGCTAGGAGTAACACGGGTGGGAATACGCACTAATTGAGATAGATTGTAATCCAAACAAGTGGTTAGGAAATAACTCGTTTCAGCTGAAGCAGGCTCTGCAAACGGGCATGGATGAGACCATTGGATTGATGGAAAATTAAAATCTCCTAGAAGAAAAACTGGAATACCGGGAGTTAATGCCGAAATATGACTTAGGCAATCATGTAATTCTTCGCAGAAAGAGCCGTTGGAATTAGGCGGGCGATAGCAAATGCCAAAAACAATTTTTTGAAAACAAATCGTCACGTAGCACCAGACAATTTCTAATCTACAAGGGATTTTCAGAAGTGTACATTGAAAACACTCATTCACAGCAATAAGGACCCCACCACCCCTTCTTTCGGAGCGATCACATCGATGTACAGTGAAAGTTTTGTGGCACTGAAAAAGCTCACTTGTTGCAATTTGATCGGAAAGCCAGGTTTCAGACAAAAGAATTATGTCAGCATCCGTGTCATTAATTAAAGCACTTAGGCGGTCTCTTTTCGGAATAAGGCTGCGAATATTAGCATACAGGATTGAAAGCTCCGATGGTGAAGATGAGCCACCACCCCTCACACTGTCCTAGCTAGTGTTAGAATAAGGACGACCTGATCTGGTCGCCCTAGGGCTAGAGGAAACGGCAACTTGTGGGGAAGGTGCCTCGCAGACGACGTTGGTGCGAGCATCATACACATAGCATTTATTTTGTGCATATAATTTTTTGTACCGCAACTTAAACGGTTTTTTTAAAGCAATGCCAAACTCTGTCAGCTTTTTACGAGCTTCACGAGTTGATACAGAGAAGTCTTCAGAAAGGCCAATGCCACTACCTCGTAAAATAGATTTCTTAGACAGTAGTAGCATTTTTGACTTGGAATTTGAAAATTTAGCAATGAGGGGTCTATTTTTACCTGCCAAGTATCTGCCTATTCGGTGTGCTCGTGCTATGTCATCGGGTGATAAGCGAACATCCAACCTGTCACGGGCCATCGTGATAATTTTTTCTTCTGACTGGTGCGCTTTCTCGTCTGGCACGTCAGGTAAGCCATAAAATAGCACATTATCACGTCGAGACCGATCTTCAGCCTCGTCAAGCCGGGCTTGTAGATCAATTGTCTCTTGTTCCACGCGAATTAGTGATTGGCGCGTGATAGATAGTTCTTGCTGTACATTTGGAAGATCGCTAATCCGTTTTTCTACTGTTTGTAGCCGTACGGTAATGTCAGCCACAGCAGTTGCAACTGTCTCATGGGAAACCTTAAGATCAGACAATGCCTGTGACATGCTCGATTGGTTAGTCTCGATTCTAATACAACGCTCATTTGTCTCTTTAACCAACTGAATTAGTTCCGTTAGGGTCTTGTCAGGCCCAGGGTTTTCCTCAATGTCCCCACAAAGCATAAGCAGCAAAGAAGAAAAAGGTTCAAGCAATGCTTCTGGGCACGGAAGCACAATCGCAAATCGGTCACTAGTCTTGTAACATTTGCAAGGCAAGAGAAAGGAATCACCAACCTGCACAACAAGAAAGATGTGCCGTAAGTTCTTCATTCTGTCTGTGCATCCGTGCCCACTGGCGGGGTGGCAAGTGGCGTGTGCTTTTAAACCATCCACTATCAGTCGTGACGATGTCACTGACGTTGTACTGCGTGGCTCATGGAAAGGGCAAGCCGTGGCGCTGTTGAGAAGACTGGGCGCGGCGCTTTCAAACACGCATGAAGAATCGGTGGCTGCGCAGATGACATCCACGTACGCCGAAGTCGAGCCGCAAAACGGAATTTCGACCGCGGGAAGCGATCGATGATCCAAGGGATGGCTTGCAAGAACGCCCACAATCTGCACAACAAGAAAGATGTGCCGTAAGTTCTTCATTCTGTCTGTGCATCCGTGCCCACATTGCCTGTCACTACGTGGCGTAGTGACAGGCAATGTCTCATGAACCTGTATAGAAGCCTCATTCGCACCCGCTTAGACTATGGGGCCGTTGTTTATCAGTCTGCGACTCAAAGTGCTTTGAAGATGCTGGATCCCGTGCACCATTTGGGCATCCGCCTTTCTACGGGTGCTTTTCGCACCAGCTCTGTAGAAAGCCTTTACGTTAAGTCAAATGAATGGTCGCTTCATCTACAAAGAACTTACATATCCTTTGTATGTTTTCTTAAGGTGAAAGCAGACAAGAAGCACCCCTCATACTACACTATTAATGATTTGTCGAGCTCTATTCTGTTTCAAAACAGGCGTTCGATGAGGCAGCCCTTCTCAGTTCGCCTGAAGGGTCTAGCTGAGGAAACTGGAGTGTCCCTTAAACACAGTTTAATGGCTCCTGTAGTATACCCGCCACCGTGGCAGTGGCAGATTATAGACTGCGATGTGTCTTTCCTAGAAGTTACAAAACATGCACCTATTGCCCATATCCGAAACTACTTCCTGGAACTTCAACACAAATACGCACGTCCTGAGTTCTTCACAGATGCCTCCAAGTCTAACTCCTCTGTGTCTTACGCTGCTGTCGGCCCATCCTTTTCGGATGCTGGCCCTCTACATCCAGGCACAAGTATCTTCACAGCGGAAGCTTACGCGATACTTGTGGTGGCTAAACACATCCAGCAATCACAAATACAAAAAGCAGTAATTTATACGGACTCCCTCAGTGTGGTTACGGCTCTGCACAATCTTAAAAAAACAAAAAAAAACCCTGTCCTCGTCTCACTTTACTCTATTTTATGCACACTCTACACACTCAAACAACATGTTGTAGTGTGCTGGGTGCCAGGGCACCGTGAGATCCAAGGCAACGTGATGGTGGATCAGCTTGCTGCATCCGTCCTCGAAATCAGTGCCACTACACCCATATTGATCCCGCCCCTTGATCTTAAGCCGTCTCTCAAACGAAAGCTCAGGGACTACTGGCAGAGCAAGTAGGATAGGCACACACAAAACAAGCTACACGTTATTAAGCAACACCTTGGCCATTGGCCACCAGTATCAAAATCACGTCTAACAGAGGTAACACTAACAAGGCTCAGGATAGGACACACATACACGACACACTCATATCTTTTGTCCGGTGGCGATCCACCATTGTGTGACAGATGTGGTGAGGCATTAACAGTTATTCACGTTTTAATCCAGTGTAAACAATTAGACACTCTAAGAAGACAACACTTTCCATTACCCTACCGACAACATATACCATTACACCCCGCAATGTTTGTCGGTAGGGAACCACTTTTCACCCATAAATCATTGCTAGCTTTTTTAAGAGATGTCGGTTTTACCATGTAATATACCCAGGCATTGCGTAGCGTGACCTCTCAAGAGAGGTTGCTGCTGCAGTGGCTACATTAAGAAGCACTTGCCTCTCGGCCCTTGGACACAAGGGCGCTGATGAGGCATTTGTGCTAGTGCCAAAAAATTTACACATGCTTTTATTATCAAAACCTTTTGTCACCCATTTTTCTATCCATATCACGACATTGCCATGATTTTATTAATTATGTTTTTACCCGCCTTAGCGCGAGGAATTTTAAGGCCCCTATACAGCCACACACCATATCATTGTTCACATATTTAGTCACTGAAATGGCGCTTTTTGGGCACCTATTTGCCCTTGCGCCATTAAGCCCTACACATCATCAGGGGCCCCACTATGATCTTAAGTGGGGCCCAGTCCGTGGATGTGATCGAGCGTCATTTTTCACTGTGTATACTACGAGGGAAACTATTCGAAAAAAGGAGGAGGGTGTGAGCCCGGTGTGCCAGCCCCTGGCTTTGCCACTGGGCTGCATCAACGTTGTATGCCTTGCCCTACTAAGCATGAGATGTGTATGCATAGCCCGCTTTCCACTGACTACAGAGTGAACATGATGTGACATGTGGAGTTGAGATGGGGAATTGGCAGGCTAATGTTTTCGTTGTATCATCCTAAAATCAAATATCAGTCGTGCTGTACTAGCCCATCGAGCCGTTTCGTTCTGTCACCTGTGGTAGTAATGTAAATGTAGTGGGTAGATCACTAATTGTTTTCTGCTGATAAAATGAGTCTCTTTCATGTTGCTCCTGTAATACTGAAGCATCATCAGCTAATTGCAAGCCCTTTTTTGAGTCAGTCTGATGAGACATTTTGTCTGTCTATGACAGTCCGTCGCCATAGAGCAGAACAGGAATTGTTCAACATAATCATGAACACCCCAAGAAGATGATTACTTGCAGTGTTATTACTTTTGTAATATGTTAAATACTATATCTGTAGCTGTTGTTTCACAAGAAAATTTTGCTTCAGCAAAACCTTGTTACTGAAAAAAAAGTGTTTTTATTTGCAGTAAATTTATATCTTCCTCGCGGTCTTCCCTTGTCTTGAACCAGACTATCACAGCATCCTTATACAAATGCAATATTGATTTTACCTATTGCTTTTTAATGTCACCACTGTGCGAACGAATAGCAGTAGATAATAATCCACCTGTGGTATTTCTTCTTCTCACAGCGGTGATGCATAGTGCCTAATTCCATTCATGCATTTATTGAGTATAAAGCATTACAAGTGTAGAGGGGTCACCGAAACCTACAAAACAAGGTCCTGGTGGCTCACCATCTGCCACTACATTTTATTTTTAATATGTATAGCACTGTTATAAAGTGTCAAAGGTCAGCACTAGCTAAAAAAATATAAAATGAAATGACATGCACGGCTGCCCAGTATTTGTCTTTTATTCTAAACTAAACCAAAATAATACACTGAATAGAATATAAAATGGGTTCAGTGGTGTCATTGAAAAAAAAGGTTTACCTTGTAGCACACGTGCATTTGTTCTAGCAAGCTGCTTAAATGGACAATGAGATGAAAGCCTGCAACAAATGACATAAGATGGAACATTGAGCCACATGTGCTATCATAGTAATTGTAAACTGCTGCAAGTTATGGACAATCATTAAAATAATTTTGTCTGAATAACTTTTGCATTCTTTAATGAAAGACGATAACGGTTACATTACACAAGGTAGTTTATTAGCAGCTTGCACAGGATATAGCATAGGGTACACAAGAAAACATGTCACGTTGTTCTTGGGTTGTAGTACAGACTCACAGTTTTTGGGCACCCCTTTAAAACAGTGCAGAATACGTTGGATGCAAATGCGATACAGTGAGCATGTTTTACAGTAAGCTATTTATATAAACAAGTACAATGGAAGCAGCCCCATCAGCACTATAAAAACAAGTCAAGACTCTGTGTTGTTATAAAGCCACAGCAGCCAAGCCATTGTGCTAAAGGTCAATTGATCGTGCATTCACATACTCAATGCAAGTCCACACATCACAAGTAATGCTTCATTCTTTCCCATATTGCCTATGCTACAGACCACAAACAAGCTAAAGGATATGTTTGAAACACCTAAAAAATGATTCAGTTTGAATGTGCGAGATCATGTACACTCACATTTGTATGTACATAATGATTATATTGCCCCGCTTCCACTCTTGATTTCCTCAAAATAAAATCTTAGCTATGTCCAAACACGAGCTTTTAAGCACTAAGCCTGACAAATCATGGGAATTGTAACTTATTCCACTGAAAGCAACCTTAAGTTGGTCGTCGAGGATGGCACTGTGCACGTCATGCTTATACTAGTCGGCATGCATATTGTAAGATGCCTTCTTCGCAACATATTTGCCCGTTCATTATTTGTAGTAAGACCATGGTGTCGCATCAAACACCAATAAAAAACTGTACCCAAAGAGTAACTTTTAGTAAGAATCAACCCAAATCAGTTTTCTCAAAATCTGCCTTAACCCAAGCCAAAAAATATATGTTGCCAATTTAGAGCAAATTGTTCAAATGTAGGACATCATGCCGAACCAGTGGTACCACAACTGAACACACAACTGATTTGTTTTTCGAAGTGCGTCTGCAACCACATTGCCAATTACCATACCAGTTATTGGTTTGAAACAATTCAAGCGGTTCAATGCAAGTGTAAACAGCATATGTTGCCTTTTACATGGTGAGTTCAACTTTAACAGTTTTCGTGCAGTGACATTTTTGCATAGCAAACTGGCTCCCAGAAAATTGCTGAGGGAAATACTAATGGCGAGCAGTTTCCTGACATTTAGTAAGTACACCTCCAGGGGCAGTGCCAGCAGTGGGGAGAGGGAGGTTGTTGGGGCTGGAGCCCCCTGAAAATTTTTACCTGCTCCCCCCTCTTCCTGCCACCACAAAAGCAAACATAGTGAAACGCAGCACAGAAATTCTCAGCATGCCTGCCCCCTGAAGGAACTCGCGTATCACGGGTGACCCCTCTTTGTAGAGAAATCCTTGCGCCACCCCTGTATGCCTTTGTTTTTTGCTACCTGTCACTTTGTTGTCGCATTGGTAGAGCGACCGCCCCGTAAAGGCGTCGGTCTCTGGTTTAATCCCCGGACCAGGATAAATTTTTCGGCAATTTAGAAGCTTTTCCTTGTAAGAAATTCGTACAGATTTCCTTGTGGCTTCGAGCCACAAACGGGAGGCTGTTTAGTTTCCTTTTCTGAACCATTCTGCCCCCTTGCAGGTTTCCACAGAACTTATTTGCATTACTTTGTTGTCTCGTGTTACACAAAGCAATTTATTATTTCACAAACATTAACAAGCTTGTGTTCCTTCAGAATTATGCATTATGCCACACCCTCCAAAGAGACCATGTGTTTCAAGTGATGCATGCTGCTTTTATTTCATGTTTTTCCGTAAAGTGACAAAATCAAAGCATTTTGATCTAAATAATTTCTGGCAACGCACGTGACATATTCAAGAGCGAGTATTCAATGGCCCAAAATAAAAAATCTCTTGTGCATGCTTACGGTGTGGATATTATTATGATGATAAGAATAGAAGCGTGCTTCATGCTTCCTGAGGAGCAAAAAATGTCTACATTTATGCGAAACGGTTTGCTTTTGTGCGCAATCAACACAAGTAGTGTTGATCAACATTCTGCGCAAAGTGAAATCTTACATTGCAGTTCTACATTAGGACAAAACTATTTACTTTCTTACGGGTACTCGAATGCTAGTCATAATATCTAATGAAGTCACTGTAGTACTCAGATTCTAGTGTTACGGCCTATGTGGTTATTGTAACTCATAATGATTTTTCAAAAAACTATAGTGGTGGCTACGTATGCTTTGGTACCACATTATGTCGGCTGCATTTTTACTAGAAAGAGAAAACCACCATGCTATGCAAATGAAATATCACAAGGTATGCCAGTAATTGTCATCTGATTTTGTTTTTAATTTTCATGTTTGCCAGCACTTGTTTGCTAGTGCCAACCTTGCTCATTCTTTTTGCATATACCTCAGGATTATGCAAGAAAGATGTTGCCACGTGAAACTCAGCTTGTAAAATATTTATGCAGGACATCTTCAACTCGATGTGCACTCAAGGAACAGTGCATCATGGATGCGTACACTTGTTTGAAACAAACTGAGTGTGGACTTTGTTTCGTACAAGCACATGTATTGATGATGCACTGTACTTTTTTCTTTTTATTAACTTCAGTGTGATTGACTTAATGCTTTCCAATCGTATTGCTTCCAATCAAATTCTGTGGTCAATATATTTAGCACTCCTAATCATCGCTCCCAAAGAATATCACTTAGTGAATGTCTGAAACATATGTAATAGAATTCGGTTGACTTTCATTTCTAGAATGTGCCTGTCTAAACTGAGCATTTGTTTAGACTGGCACAATCTAACGACGTGCGCATGTCTTCACCAGTGAGACAATGAGGATGGTATGTGCCCATAGGGTATCCCTGGCGAGGCAGTTGTATGTAAATGCAAATGCCCCTGGAGAAAAAGGATGCATTCTGACTATGCAAGGGGACAAGAGGACAGTTAGGTTGTCATGAAGTTAGAGGCTTTGGACATGCAGTGTCACGTACATCTACGACATCTTCCATCAACTGACAGTTTTCAATACCTGGTTGACTGGAGACGTGTCTCAATGTGGTAGGGAATGCAGTATCTGGCAAGGAGTTTAAAAAGCAGGCCAGTGGTGCATTGGCCAGACTAAAAGTCTGTCGAGTATGTGTAGGGAACCTTGCTGTCATCACAAAGGATCGTTTGTAGTTTTTAATAAGCAGGCCAGCTGACAGCAATCCTTAGTGTAATAAGAGGCTACAGACAGCGCTGTGCACTCTGATCGGTGAAGGCTGTTAGCCAGGAATGTTTAAAGTCTACAGTCAATCCCTATTTGAAGGTTATCACGCGAGCCACAACCAAGAACTACAGCAGTTCCATGTCCCAGAATACACTTTCGAGAAGAAGGTGATACTACACAAGCTTCACACACTCTTTTTGCTGTTCCTTAAGCAGCGATCACTTCCACCTGGAGAAGCTGTTTAAATGAAGCAGTGCCTAGCACCAGCTGTAACATATTTTCCCAAGTACTTCTGTAACCAGCTGCGGAGATAAAAGCACACGAAGAATACACTTGGATTGCAACGAAAGAGGGGCTCAAAACTGAGAGAAATTAAAGGAGTACATTTCGCCTTATGAGTGATTGTTGTAGCATGCAACAGGAAACGAGGGAGAGAAGAATGGACGATCTTGATTTGCACTGTTCATGCCACTAGGCCCTTGGGATGTTAGGCAAGTCAACGGTCGCACGGCAACTTTCATATCTCGTGCAACTGTACAAGTATGTTGATAGGCACACGTGAAAAATACATAAGATCCTGTTCAGTGAAAAAAAAGGTAGATTCCTGCAGTTGATCTGGGCTAGGTGTGGACCCAGTGTGAGTTCATTCGAGTACAGCCAAGTCATAATTTTGCCCTATCATGCGCAAGGCAGATACCCAGACCCAATTCCCCATGCTCGACAAGTGCGAGCCTCTGCCTCAACCTCAAACTATGCGTGTTATTGTTGCCACCATGCTTCACACCCGCTGCCAGGCCTTCGACTCCTCCTTGGTGCCTGACTCAGGCTTACATCAGGCTAACTATACCTGGAATCCAGAAAAAAGCAGATATGTCATCACCTGCTCTTAGGCAGCTTGCTCTACTATTGTTATACGAGACGTATCAAGGCTGTATACACGTATACACCGATGGCTCTGTTTTACAGAAGAGTTCAATGGCATGATTTGTTAAACCAATAAAAGACACGACAAGAAACTTCAAGACCTCCCACCTTTCGACATCAATGGGAGCAGAGCTCACAGCTCTTCGTGCCGCATTGCAATTCATCAGCGATTAAGAGCCACAAAAATGGACAATTTTTAGAGACTCAAAGGCAGCACTGCAATCCCTTCCATCACCTTTACGCCACGGCCTGTAGATACGCTCAAAGTCGCCGAAGTTCGCTAAGGAATGCTTCGCATTAAAAAAAAAGGACCAATGTGAGTATCCATCGATCTACAAGTGCTTAACTACAGAGAGCATGTCACGCATTGTCCACTGTTGGTGATGTTGTACTAGATCCTACTAAAGCCAAAGTTTTCTAAAAGCTGAATTTTCAAAAAAGGGTAATCGATGACAAACTAAGCTTGCTGACCACCATCCTATTTCTGAAAAATGTGATCCAAATAAAGTCAAGGCAATTCAGCAGATGCCAAAGACAATCGATTCCAAGGAGTGCGTTGCTTCTGAGCTAAAATGAGCTACCTCTCCCGATTTCTAGCTGAATTGTCATGCATATTGGGGCTTTTGAGGAAACTCACTGTCAAAAATGCACCATAGCAGATGGGGAAGCAGCACAAGGAAGCATTCGAAAAGGCATGAGTTTGTGAGAAGAGCGCCTTTCTATGAATAATGAAAACAGCTAGAAATCCAATGTGAGCGATTTTGGGCTCGGAGCAGCTCTTCTTTAAACAGCAAGTCTCTTTTATCAGCAGAGCACTGACAACAATGGAAGTTTGTTATGCACAAAGAGAAAACGATATTCTGGCCATTGCTTTTGCCTTAAAGAAGTTTTATCAGTATACATTCGGAAAAGAAACAAAGATTTTGAGCAATCGTAAGCCACTGAAGCAAGCAATCCTGAAGAAATCATTGGATCAAGTTCGAAGATAAGTGCAAAGAATGATCCTTCAGATGCAAAGACACAACATCGCAATAAAAAACAGACAAGGAAAGGAATTAGTCTTAGTTAGCTGACATGATATCTAGGGCTTTCAGTCCCAACGAAAGCAATCAAGAGGAACTTGAGAACATCCATGTCGTGCAATACGTCCCTGTGAGAAAGAAAACCTTGGAAAACATGAAAGTTGTGACTTAGTGTGATGAATTACTGCAAAGACTAAAATGAATCTTTCGTTCAGGCTAGCCACAACACAAACAAGAACTACCCAAAGGCATGCACTTATACTTAACACTGTGGATATAGGTTTGCACAAGGCTTACCTACTATGCGCAACCGTGTAGGGATGCGACGTCCTCCACTGCCGCTGCGTGCGAAGGCGTTGCGGCCGGGTTTGTCGTTTTCTCCGGCACGGCGCAGAAACCACGCACTAGGCAGGATAACAACAACAACGGGTTTATTAACCCAAGATGCAGCACAGTGCGACACTCACGGGCTTGCAGGCCGTATAGGGAACTCCGCAAGACCGAGCAAGTACGCTTGCCGAGGGCGCTACGACTCCCGCACAAGGGCCGAAGTCGTACGCACGAACGAGAAGCCGCCTGCTGAGCAGCATGTCAACCTCTCGTGGAGGCCTGAGAGCATCCGCCGCGACGAGCGAATCGTCGGGCACAACACAGTTCATAGGAGAGGAGGATGTCACGCGCGCCCAATGGGAAATGGCGCTACGTAGGCCCGTGCAGCGCACCAGCGTAGCGTGCCCGGACATGCCAGCGCGGGAAGAAGCCGACGGTTGACTGGCCCAGACCAAGAGGCGCCCTGGCAGCCATCTTGGCGGGTGCCGGTGCTTATGCGCGCCCGGGCTACGCTGTTGGCGCGCGTGCGGCAGCTGGTAACGAGGCGCCAGGTAGAAGGGCGCTCTCGATCTCCACATCCCCCCCTCCTAAGACCGAGGCCACCCTAAAGACGCCGTAATAACAGCATCCACTGATACCGAAAAAACTGAGGTCCAGGTCCTTGCCGTCCACGAGATCGTCGGGCGCCCCGGTGTCTTCGTTCGGCGGCGTCTCAGCAGGAGCCTGGGGCCGCGGGAGGGTGGCGGACACCGCAGCAGCGATGGCCGACTTGAATGAAGGGTCCGTGACGACCGCCGCCACGACCGCCTGAATGGAGTCGGTCAAGAGGGTAGGTTGAAGGCCCGGGCCAGGCGGCACCAACGGAGTGGACAGGACCGCAGGGGCACCGCCGGACTTCGCTCGGTGAACCCTCGAACGGAGGTGGGTAGCCTCGTGCACCAGCAGGACACCAAATGCGTCGCAGTAGGAGGCCTCAGGAACAGGCGGCATCGAGGCACCTCCATAAGCGTCGAGCAGGTCCGAAAGGGTGCGCTCGCTGAAAGGACGCGGGACGGACTCGGGGTCTAACCCCACCCAGACTTTGCGTTGCTTGGACCAGCGACGAGTCGACACGAAGGCGACCGGGGCCTCAGTGCTATGTTGGAACGTCCACGTAGCGACTTCACGACGAGGCGGTGTCTTGTTAGCCGGGGCAGGGGGAGCATTCGACGGAGGCGGCATGGACGTGGCCGGTGCCTGCGGAACGACCGAGCACGCGGCTTGTCTCCCGGGCGTTTTCTTGGAAGAACGGGTCATCGAGGAGGACATAACGAATGCTGAGGTGTCGGTGAAAAGCAGAAATGCACTGAAGGTACGGCCCCGGAGGCGCGACAGGCTGGCCCAATAAAGAGAGCCTACTCCGTCGAATTGAAGGTTGCGTGAGCCAATAGGGCGCACGCTTCCCTTCTCCCGCCGACTACGCGGAAGTTACCCAGTGAGAGAGTGAGCCACCGGAGAAAGGGCTTTTCTCTCTCGAGCAGCCGGGAGTGCTGGGAACTGGGTGGATATTTTACGCGCAGCGCGTGTAATGGTGTTCCCAGAGAGAAAGCTCGCCAGTTAGCCGTTACTAATGCTGCTGGATGGGCTCTCGCACAGCAGCTATAAATCTCCGCTCCCTTACATGGAGGGGATAACGTCCCGCTACATGCCAGGGGCGAAAATCAGCCTAAGTACGTTTTCGCAGGTTGCACCAGTGGCGTGGTTTGGAACCAGCCTTATCCCGGTTTCCCTGTGGTTCGGTGGCCGCCTCCCCCTCCTCGAAGTCGTTGCTGCGGGCAACGAAAGGTTTGAGGTTGGAGACAGTAACTGGACCACCGACTGGTCTCCGTTGGAAGTCAGCCAGCTTGTATACCAGGGGCGACACTTTGGTGTGCACTCGGTATGGGCCAAACCACTTGGCCGAAAGAGAGGCCGAGATGCCTTTGGCGGCGTCACTCAAGACGTGATTGCACCTGAGTACGAGATCGCCGACATGGTAACGGACATCCCAATGCGACCGGTTGTATTGAGCCTTCTGACCAGCTCGTGCTTTCGCCAGGTTGGAACGCGCCAGGTCGGGGGCCGCGTCCATCCGTGAGCGCAGTTCCGCCGCGTAGCCAGACGGGCTGACCTTCGCGGCGCTTGCCCCGCCGCCGCCCCGTAGGACGCGGTCCATGAGGTTAGGACGCTCTTTCCAAAGTTGAGGAAAGCGGGCGTGTACCCTGTCGAGCGATTGACCGTAGACCGCAAGGAGAAGCTGATCTCGTAAAGACAAGCATCCCAATCCCTGTGTTGCTGCGCAAAGGCTGTCAGCAAGGGCTTGAGGTTCCGGTTGATCCGCTCGGTCGGTTGGCCTGTGGGTGATACGTGGTTGTTTTATGGTGCTTAATGCCAAAGGCAGCCCATGCACGCATCCACAAACACCTTGGCCGTGAAATAGGACGCATTGTTCGTGATTAGCTCCACCGAAAAGCCAAAGCGGGTAAAGACCTCGGTCAACTTGTCCCAGATTACACGTGCTGTTAACTTCCGAAGGGGAAACAGTTCGACCCACTTCGTGAAGTGATCTGTGACAGCCAGGAGAAAAACATGGCCTCTCCAGCTTCTTGGGAAAGGTCCCATAATGCCACAGTCCGCGACCTGCCAACTCTGTTGGCTGTCGATCGGCTGCATGAGCCCGGGAGGCTCGCCCCCGCGAAGCTTCACGCATTGGCACACGTGGCATGAGCGGGCGTAGTGAAGGGCGTCGCGCTTCATGCCAGGCCAGGTAGCGCAGTGGCACAACTTTTGAAAAGTCTTAAGGCCACTCACGTGTCCGGCCAACCGCGAGTCGTGTAAATAACCTAAGGTGGCTTCCCTCAGACTGCGGGGTATTACAACCTTGAAAGACTCCTGGGGAGCTTCTTCAGATGGGACGTAGCACAGGAGAACGCTATCGGCATCAAGCAGGTACGAGTCCAACGTGCCCGCAGCAATACCAGCCTGCGTACGGCACTCGGCGCCGACAGCAATACCAACTGTCTGTTCGCTCCCGGCGGCTTGACCGCCACGCTCCGCTTGGGAGCTCAGCTCTTTGAGCTCGTCAACAATGTGTTGACAAAACGGATCGTCCTGCTGTGCCTTGAGCAGCTCCACTCTGCTAAAGACGATACCGGCGGACGTGACAGGGTCTACCAGGTATGCGTCCTCGCCCGAGGCTGTCGACTCGAAAGTCACTTCGCCATCTGAGTTCGCGCCTTTCGACCCCTTGGAGCCAGAGGGCCCGGGGTCTACTTGATGCGATTGCTCTCGGGAGTGGCGGACACAAGTGTCGGGCGCCGAAACGCGGGCACGCGACAAGGCGTCAGCCACGACGTTCGAAGTCCCTTTTCGGTAGCGCACAACAAAGTTGTACCGCTGCAAGGTCAACGCCCAGCGCGCGAGGAGGCCTGAGGGCTCGCGCAAGCGCTTAAGCCAGGTGATTGCCATGTGGTTCGTTTCCACCACGAATGGCACGCCGTCGACATAATAGTCGAACTTCAGGAGAGCAAAAACTATAGCGAGACATTTCCTTTCTGTGACGCTATAGCTACGCTCGGTGGCGTTAGGTAACCGGCTCGCAAAGGCGACTGGCCAGAGGACGCCGTCGTGCTCCTGAAGGAGTACCGCTCCGAGACCCTGGTCGCTCGCATCCGCTTGGACAACAAACTCCCTGTTCAGGTTGGGCAGCTTTAACTCGGCTGTGGCCACTAGAGCTTCGGAAAGCGCCTTGAAGGCTTGCTCTTGTTCTGGCCCCCAGCTCCATCGTGGCGACTTTTTCAAGAGTGCAGTCAAGGGCGCTTGGAGGGCTGCACAGTTTGGGATGAACGGTCGATAGTAGTTCACCATGACCAAAAAGCGCCTCAGGCCCTGAATGTTTGCCGGTGTCGGGTACTCCACAATGGCACGTACGTTTTCCTCGCACGGCAGAACACGACCGCTCTGAATGGTAAAGCCTAATAGTGAGAAAGCGAGTCTCAGCTATTTGAGCTTTCTTCGGATTCAAAGTCAACCCGGTGGCACGCAACCTCTCGAGGACATTCTCCAAGTGGTGAAGGTGTTCCGCGAACGTTCGAGATAAGATGACGATGTCGTCGATGTACGCCATGGCGTGTTGCCATTTAGCATCCCCTAGAACGTGGTCTAGCAATCTCTGGAACGTAGCTGCAGCTCCAGAACAGCCAAACGGCATGCGGGTAAACTCGTACAAACCTCTGTGAGAGGTGAACGCAGTTTTCTCCGTGTCAGTGGCTCCATCTGAACCTGTAGGTAACCGCGGCTAGCATCCAAGGTGCTGAAGTAGCAAGCACCGCCTAGAGCAGCCACGATCGAGTCAACGTTAGGCATAGGATAAGCATCCTTCCTCGTGACCTCGATCATCCGGCGGTAGTCCACACAGAGCCGATGAGAGCCGTCTCTTTTGGGGACCATTATCACCGGTGAACCCCAAGGACTGTTTGAGCGTTGGACAACTCCGGTATCAATCAACTCATCCAGTGCCTGGTCAATTGCTTTCCTCTTTGCCACACTAACGGGACAAGGATTGCATTCCACGGTTGTGCGTCACCTAGCTGTGTCAATCCGGTGCTTCACCAGAGAGGTGCAATCCGGGCGTTCTGTGAACGTGTCGCTGAAGCGTGTAAACAGCGACGACAGGCGTGCTTTCTCGCGTTTCGACAAGTTGTCCGGCAAAGGCGGCAGCGAGCCATTCGAGTTGCTGCTTAGCGGGGGGGGGGGGGGGGGGTCACCGGCAGAGTTGAGGCCTCGTTCACCGAGGCAGCATTATGCTCGACGGAAAGCTGTTCGCACGGACCGTTTTCCGCCGCGCCAGCCAAATGACCAGTCTTGGCGTCGGAGGGGGAGACACGGGCCACGGGGGCAACGCTTGGTCTCCTTTCCTCCTCCTTCCTCGTGGCGTACGGCAACTTACTGGCAGCCGAGACCACGGGAGGTGCAGCGAAAGGCCGTAGGGCGCCAGAAGGGCCGTCCCTGTAGCCTCCGCTTGCGACGTCAATCACGATACCTGTGCGCGCGAGAAAGTCGCGACCGTGAATCACAAGCACGGAAAGAACAGGTAGATGCACAAAGCGCTGGCGGCGTGCGCGATTCTCCCAACGCACAACCAACCGCGCAGCGCCGCACGAGGTGGCGGTACCGCTGGCGAGGTGGAAGGCAGTTTCGCAAGCTCGAATGTGGACAGAGTGGTCGCGCAAATGAGGCCGGCCTAACCTCTTCGCCGAACAGCGAGATAGAAGCCCCGCTATTCAACAACGCCGCAAACTCCCGACCAGCGATCGTAAGGGCGATGAACGGCACCGGCGTGGCTGGAATGTCATGTCCTGCGAGACACGCCATCGGTGCCAGAGGTTGTGTTACACTACCGTGCTCTCTTACTGCTGTTGCCGCCGGCAAGGGGGAGCTCACTGACGGCTCACCCCGTTTCCCGACGGGCGAGGAGGCCCTTGTGTCAGTTGGGGCGCGTTGCACTCACGCACGGTGTGACCCCGCTTACGGCAACGAAAGCAGACAACGCCTTTTCCTCCAGCAGGGGGAGATTTTGGTGATCCTTTCGAGCTACGAAGTATCCGTTCGCTAGCCGCAGGGGGGCTCCGCGATAGAATATCCCCTCGTGCACTGGAGCACGGGGTTTCCGTTCTTGTTCACGCTTTCGGGCAATGGTGGCCGCCCGGCCGTACGAGTACGGGTCCAGAGCGCGGTGCGACACGTCGAGCACGTCTCAGTCTCTCGCGGCAGAGGCCGCCTCATGGTTCGGGGAACCCCAGTGTGACGAGTCACGACCAGCCCACGCATAACGAGGCTCGAGAGACGCGGACGGCGGTGGCGGTGGGCGATAGGCTCGTGCCGTCAGAATGTCGCCCTGAATACTCTTCGCATCAAATGCCAGCACGTTTAGGTCACGATAACGGGCGCTCCGAAGGTAAGCGGTGAAGGTTGGATGAGCCTAGCGTATGGTTCGCTCCACCTTCTCGGCGTCGGATGCCGTAGGATCGGCAAGAAGGTAGAGCTCCTGCAAAGCCCGAACGTACTCGAGAAGAGATTGGTCGGTATGCTGTGTGCGAAGCTCTAACTCGCGACGCATGCGGCGCTCGTATTCAGGAGGAAGGAATTCGCTACGAAACAGCGCCCTAAACTCCTCCATCGAGCGAGCTTGGTGGCCGACGAGCCGGTGCCACCTCTCCGCTTGGGCTGTCAGCGACACGGGCAAAAAAGAGCCAAGTGTTGTGTTTTGGGTTTTCAGTTTCGGTTTCGGATTGACATGTGAGGATGCCAGGGGGCGCCGCTCTGGCATCATGCCAGAGCGCCAGAGCACCAGAGCTCTGGCGCTCTGGCATCAGTTTTTTTTTCTTTTGCCACCCCGTGGGGAAGGTGCGCGTACATTGAACACGCAGATTTTTTGTAGTAGAGCTTAGACTTTCTTTTTTTTTCGAAGTGCAGGGCTCGAGTTTAGTAATTATCGAGTATAGGGACAATTGGTGTCAGAAAGGCATGGTTAAAAAAACTGTAAAGTGTTCAGGATGTGGAGTGGGTTTGAAAGTGGACCAAGCATAGAAGTGGATGGAGAAGAGGCTGACGCGAAGTGTAGGCAATGTGAGGTCGAGGAAAAAATGGAGAAAATGATGGTTGCCCAGAGTGAACTGCTGATGAGAATCGCCGAGCTCGAGACTACGTTGGCGACAAAGCAAGAGAAAACGAGAGCAATGGGAGAAAGACTGAAGTCCGCCGAGAAAGCGCTAGTGAAGCTGAACAAAGAAGCGACCTACCGAGAGAACAGTAGGGAACCGGCAACCAGAACGGTGGAGAAGGAAAAGCAAGCAAGTTTAGAAAAAACAGGTTTAGCCGGTTCAACTGTCGCAAGGCCCAGCTTCAGCGAGGTAGTGGTGGGGCAGGGAGGGAACAAAGCAGCCGGCGCCACAGGTGCAAGTAGCCCCCAGGTGCAGAACGCTCCAGCTGAAAAGTCACAGCATGTGATAATCGCCGAAGACTCGAATTTAAATCGATGCACAGAAGCCATCAAAGAGAGGGTAAGAGGTGACAAGAGGGTTGCAGTAGGGGCATTCCCAGGACGCAAGCTGGAAGCAGTCATGAGGCAAGCGAGCGCAAAGCTCAAAACGACAGCTGATAGACGAAACCTCGTGATAATTTCAGGCGGTTTAAACGATGTCCTCAACGGAGATGCAGCAGGACTAGCAGCCACACTGGCGAAAGGCGTCGATGACATGCGCGCCACTTCTCCTAAGGTACAGGTAGTGATATGCACGATACCGGAGGTACCGGTGCATGATAGCAACCTGCAAAGAGCGGTGGTCAACGCAAAGCAAAAGACATGGCGGATGAGTCGGGAGAAAGGCTTTGAGGTGGTGGAAATAAACAGAGAGGTGCATAGGTGGGGGGGGTTTTCAACGAGACAGAATTTACTTCGATGGGCGGCTCGGTCATGAGGTGGGTTGGTGACTTGCAGGACGCGCAGTAGCTTTTTTGGGGGGCAAGCGAGCCCTTCGTGGTGCAGGATAGCTAGTAACGAGGAAAACAACCAGGGAGACTCTTCGACAGGTGGTATGGACAGATACGATTCCAAAGTGGCACCAATATGTAAGATAGGTAGAGTCCGGGGCATAAATAGACGTAGCCACGAGCGCCGAGCCAATTCAGACATAGGGTATATTAACATGCAGGGTGGTAGGAACAGGCTGAAGTGGGAAGAGATAGAAGAACAGCTAATAGAAGAGAGGCCGATGGTATACGGTTTTGTAGAAACACATCTCAGGGACATGGAACAACCTCCGAACAATCCGAACTACGCGTGGGAATATTGTATTAGAACAGAAGGCAGCAGAAAGGGGGGGGGGGGGGTATTGGGGCATTCATTCATAAAAGTACAGACTGGCAAAGGGTCAAGCAGTGTGCAAGGAACATTTATGGCCAAAAGGGAAAGTGGCAGGTCAAATGACACTCCTTGGTTTCGTGTACTTGTGGACGAGACCAAAGGCCAGAGAGGAAAACCAGGCAATGGTAGAGTGTATATCAAAGGACAATCAGGAGTTAGGAAGAGAGTGCGAGATAATTATACTAGGAGACATGAATGCGCACATAGAAGATATAAATGGGTATACCGACGCGACAGGCAAAATGATCATGGATATGTGTGAAAGGCTTGATTTGATCATTTGCAACAGTACCGAGAAGTGTGAAGGGCAAAACACATGGGAGGTAGTAAGGCTACAGTCGACAATAGATTTTGCACTGATGTCACATAGGATGTATGATAAGCTCAGGGGAATGCACATAGATGAAGGTGGCTCCAGAAGTCTGGGTAGCGATCACAAACGTATCAAGCTAAGTTTTGGAAGAGCTGTGAAAGTGGGAAGGAGACAAGATGAGCAACTACAGGAAAATTTTTACTCAGAAAGGCAAATTGAAATAGCCACTAAGCAAATTGAGAAAGTAATCACGGAGGATAATAAGACAGTGTGGTCATACACGAATCTAATTAAACTCTTTGAGCTAAAGCTTGCTATGACGCGTGACAAGTCACCCCGGAAAAGAAGACACAAACCCAAAAGTTGGTGGGATGAGGAAGTTAAGAGAGCCATAGCAAAACGTCAGGAAGCCTCTAGGAAACACAGACATGATAACCAGCGGGGTGAACCGACAGATGATGTCGAAAGAAAATGGGCAACCTTTCTAAGCTGTAGAAGGGATGCATCCCTTCTGATCAATGAAAAGATTAGAAGGAAGGGAGCTCAGTGGCTGGCAGAAGTACATAAAAAAGATAAAAAGGCAGCTGCGAAATTTCGGAACCATCTAAACTCCTTAAGAAATGAGACGAGCCTAGAGCAGAGTTTTATAACTACAGCCCAAGGTGCTGGGCTAGAAGGGGACGAAGCTATTGAATATATAAGAACAAGGGTGACAGAAAAATTTCAACAAAGAAGTACTTTATGCACCACAATAGACAAGGACGAATCAAGTGGTGCAATGGCTCCATTTTCACAACAAGAGTGGGAAAGGGCTGAGAAAAGGGTTCCTAGTAGTACATCAACAGGCCCAGATGGCCTTCCAATTAGGCTGATAAAGACATTATGTCCGAAGTCTAAGCAGGCTTTGAGAGAGGCAGTGAGCACAATAATAATCGATGGTAAAGTTCCCGATGGATGGAAACTTAGCAGGATGAGCATGATCTATAAAGGAAATGGGGACAAAGCTGACATAAACAACTACCGTCCTATAACAGTGACATCAGTGGTCTACAGGCTGGCGATGCAGATTATAAAGGAAAGACTGCAGGCGTGGATAGAGGATGAGGGGGTGCTGGGGGAACTGCAGAATGGGTTTCGGAAACACAGGAAGTTGGAAGACAATCTGTTCTCACTGACGCAGTGCATCGAAATAGCAGAAAAGGAACACAGGCCCCTGTGGCTAGAATTTTTGGATATCAAGGGAGCGTACGATAGCCTGGTTCAAGAGGAATTGTGGGGAATACTGGACACACTAGGCGTGGAACATGAAGTCACTAATCTTTTAAAGGGTATCTATAAAGGTAACAAGGTAGTTATAAAGTGGAAAAAACAGGTATCCAAGCCTGCAGAGGTAAAACGGGGGCTTAGGCAGGGGTGTTCCCTGTCACCCTTATTATTCATGATGTACCTACAAGGATTAGAGGCAAAATTAGAGGGAAGTGGAATGGGCTTCAACCTTTCTTTAGTCAAACAAGGAAAACTTATTGATCAGGCGCTACCAGCATTAATGTACGCAGATGATATAGTGCTAATGGCCAACAACAAGGAAGATTTGCAGAGATTGATGGATATCTGCGGTAATGAGGGAGATAGGTTAGATTTTAGATTCAGTAAGGAAAAATCAGCAGTCATGCTTTTCAATGACAACGAAGGTAGTGAGCTTAGAATACAGGAGGTCACGCTAGAGATAACAGATAAGTACAAATATCTGGGCGTATGGATAAGCAATGGGACCGAGTATCTAAGGGAACACGAAATATACGTGACGACTAAAGGTAACAGGAATGCAGCAGTCATGAAAAATAGGGCACTGTGGAATTACAATAGGTATGATGTTGTGAGAGGAATATAGAAAGGGGTCATGGTTCCTGGGCTGACGTTCGGCAATGTGGTCTTGTGCATGAGATCAGAAGTTCAAGCAAGATTAGAAATTAAGCAACTTGGAATAGGTAGGCTTGCTTTAGGAGCTCACGGGAATACACCAAATCAGGGAGTACAAGGTGATATGGGATGGACATCATTTGAGGGCAGGGAAGCTAGCAGCAAGATAAAATTTAGAAACGATTGAGAGAAATGGGGGAAGAGCGTTGGGCTAGGAAGGTTTTCAGCTACTTGTACATGAAGAATGTCGATACAAAATGGAGAAAGCGAACCAGGAAGTTGACTGGTAAATACTTAGAAAACAGCAGGTGGCCAAACCAAAAAGAACTATCGGTTAAGAAGAAAGTGAAGGAAACGGAGACTGACATGTGGAGAATGGGCATGATTAAGAAGTCCGCACTAGATATCTATCGAACTTTTAAGCAGAAAATTGCCAAGGAAAGGATCTATGATAATACTCGGGGTAGTTCTCTACTGTTTGAGGCCAGGACGGAGTACTGCGAATCAAGATATATCGGGCCAAATACGAAGGGGTAGACACAGTATGCAGTGCGTGTGGAGAGAAAGAAGAAACTGCTGAACACTTGATAATGTTCTGTAAAGGGCTTCACCCTATAGTTCAGGATGATGGCGCAGAGTTTTTCAAAGAACTGGGGTTTAGGGACCGGGAGGGCAAAATAAACTTTAAGCGGGTAGACTTAACTAGAAGGAGGTTATCTGATTGGTGGCTAAAGTCAAGGCACGAGTGAAAATTAAACTCTTCACTGCAAAGTACGAATCCTCTAACTGACTTTTTAAGGAAAAAAAATAAATATAGTTTTTGGTTCATTAGGTATTACGGCTTGGTGGCGCTAGACACCGCCCGATCTAAAGGGTACAGCCATATCCATCCATCCATCCATCCATCCATCCATCCATCCATCCATCCATCCATCCATCCATCCATCCATCCATCCATACAAGGCGACTGTAAAATAAAGGCAGTGTGTGTTAGGTGGCCGTGGAGTGCGGTTGTTGTGCTTTTTTGCGGCGAGTCGCGCCAACCCGCGTGTTCGGGCTGGTCGGTGTCCCCGCCGGCCACGTACGTCTCCGTCGGCCGTCTTCTTCTTCATCTGCTTCGTTGGGACCTGCCAGCCCGCAACACAGCAATGGCGACGAGGACCTGTAAGAACCCGTTTCGTTCTCCGTGTTCGTGCTAACCCTAGACGCTCTTTGTTTCCAGCAAGGTGGCTACTGCGTGCTGCGTCGCTTCATTTCTTCATTCAGCTACGCCGCCTCTGCCTTCGTCTTCAAACAGTGTACTGGCGTCATTTTCTTCTCGTCTTCACCTCTCCATTCTTCTTGCTTGAAATGGCGTCTCCTATTCCACCTCCCCTATTTCTTCATTCGCCCGGAGACCCGCCACTTCCGTGGGCGGACTGGAAGTTGGTGTTTCAGGCCTACGCAGACGCGGTCGGGGAGGAGGCCAGCAAGCCCGAGCGTCGCAAGGCTCTGCTGCTCAACGCGTTGGGCCCTGCCGGGTTAAAGCTCTTCTATACTTTGGAAGCCACCAACGCGTCGCCGACGCCAGCGTCGTGTGATGCCTTCAAGAATGCCGTTGCTCTTTTCGATGAGCATTTTAAAGATATTTCGTGCGATTATCTCGCACGCGTGAAATTCCAAGAAAGGCGACAATTGCCTGGTGAGCCAGTCGCCGAGTTCATTACTTCTCTTCGAACTCTCGCCGCGTCGTGCGGCTTCGGCGCCCTCGAGGACGATATGATCCGCCATCAGCTTTTCACCGGGGTAGCCTCGCAAAACGTCCGCTGCCACATGCTTCAAAAGGGCTCCTCGATTTCATTATCCGTAGCCCTCTCGATTGCACGAGAGGACGAGCTTATTCGCTCCCAGTTGGAGCAATTCGCTCCGCATTCAGTGCAGCAACTTTCTGCTGCGGAAGGCCAAGGCGGCGGCTCTTCGTTTCATGGGACGCGGCAACATGGCGGGCCTTCATCTTCGTCTCGGCGCGGCGGCCAACATGGCTGCTCCTCTGCGTCACGGGGGCGAGGAAGCCGACAATATGGCGACCCCATTCCGCCAAATTCGGGTTTTCAGGAACAGCACCGAGCTCCTAATTCGCGTTCGAAATTTTCTTCTCCAAGCGCAACCGCGCATTGCTTTCGTTGTGGATCGGCTCGGCATTTAGCCAATTTTGCTTAGTGTCCCGCGAGAAACCACACTTGTCTTGCGTGCGGAAAAATCGGACATTTTCAGTCCGTATGCAGTTCCCGTCCAGCAAATCTTGCGGAACCAGTTTCTTCGTCCGCTCCTTCGAGCACTGCACAAACCAATACGGTCACTGTTTTAAATGTGGATGGCCTCCACACTACGTCCGAGCCCAGCATAGTAGTTTCAGTGGGCCATGTGCCCTTGTCATTTCTCGTGGACACTGGTGCCTCAGTCTCTTTAATCAGTGCCGCTGACTTTCATAGTCATTTTTCCAACATTCGGCTTTTGCCTTCACACGTCGTTCTACAAACATATTCCAAGGAAACGATTGATAATTTAGTTCATTTTACAGCTCAGGTCTCCTATCGCAGTCGCACTGCTTTAATTACTTTTTATGCAACTGCCAATGGCAGTTCGCTTTTGAGACGTGATGCCATCAGGGCTTTGTCCATCAACATCGACGGTGCGTCGATGACGTGTGCTCAAGTCGACGTCCAAGATGATCTTCCGGCCAACGCGCCTTTTAAATTCCACCACCTGTTCACCCGTGAACTGGGTTGTGTGCGTGGTTTTGTGCATAAAGTGATGCGTCGACCAGGTGTGTGCCCTGTGCGTGCCAAGCTGCGCTGGATTCCTCTTCTTCTCCGTGAGCAAGTCTCTGCGGAACTGTCTCGCCTTCAAGCCAGCGGAATCATCGAGCCTGTCTCTGCTTCCGACTGGGTTTTTCCACTGGTCGTCATCAAAAAAAAAAAAAAAAGATGGATCCCATCGACTATGCGTCGACTTACGAGAACCGAACAAGACGATCGTCGTAGACGGGTTTCCACTTCCTCACATTGAAGAACTGCTTCATCAGCTCTCCGGAGCGGTGTGTTTCTCCAAGCTGGACCTCGCGTCCGCTTATCGTCAAGTTGAACTTTCTGAGTGCAGTAGAGACTTAACCACATTTGTATCGCACGAATGCTTGTTTCGGTTTCGCCGCGTGTGTTTCGGGCTTGCGTCTGCCCCTGCAGTGTTTCAGAAAAGGATGTCAATTATTTTTAAGGGTTGTAATGGCGCCCTTTGTTACTTGGATGATATTTTGGTGTGGGGACGTACTCGCGAAGAGCACGATGCTAACTTGCATACTGTTCAACCGCATCAGTGAATGTGGTATGAAACTTAATAACAAGTGCATTCTTTCTGTGAATGAGTTACAATTTCTAGGACATAATGTCAGTTCCCGCGGCTTGACACCTGTTGAATCTAAAGTTCAGGCCATTGTCAATGCCCCACGGCCTACTGATGTCAAACCCTTGCAATCTTTTTTAGGTCTTGTTGGTTATTATGCTGAATTTGTTCCCCACTATACTGATGTTGTTAACCACTGCGTACTCTACTTCGTCAAGCACAGCCTTTTAACTGGCCAGCTGAAGCTGAGCAGAGCTTCCTTCGAGTTAAGTCAATACTGGCCTCAAAGCCAGCTGTTAGTATTTTCAATGAGAAGCTTCCCATCGTCATCACGACGGATGCGTCCGATCTTGGACTGGGAGCAGTGTTTCAACAACTCAGAGATGATCAGCTGATCACTATTGCTTTTGCATCTCGTACATTGACCCCTGCTGAACGCAGATATTCAGTAGGAGAGCGTGAATCTCTCGCTTGTCTTTTTGCCTGTGAGAAATGGCATATTTACTTGTGGGGCCGGCACTTCACATTACGTAGAGATCACCAAGCACTAGTTGCTCTTCTTTCTGCAGGATCCGAAGGCCACCGCCCCGTTCGCATTTCCCGTTAGTGTGCCAAACTCATGTATTATAATTTCAGTGTTCAATATTGTAAGGGTTCTGATAACGTGGTTGCTGATGCACTGTCACGCCTTCCTCTTCAGATACCGGTTACTAAAGAGCGGGATGAGGAAGTTGTTTCATTAGTTACTTCCTGCATTACGAAAGCTGAGCTTCAGGCAGCTACAGCTGCAGATTCCACTTTGTCTCAAGTTCTCAAATATTTACGTGAAGGATGGCCTTCCAAAGGTGCTCTTGCTTCTGAATTCTTGCCTTACTTCGCAGTCCGACAGGAACTGCCTTGTGTCGAGGACTTGCTTTTCCGCGATGAACGCGTGATTCCCCCTGCTTCTTTCCGTAACAATCTAATACGGCTTGCCCATGAGACCCTTCCAGGCATTGTCCGCACCAAACAGAATCTCCGAGACAGGTACTGGTGGCCAGCCTTAGACAAGCAGGTCGAGTATGCAGTTTACAACTGCCATATATGTCAGGCAACTGACAGGTCTGCCAAACCTGCATTTTCTCCGTTGCACACAGTCCAGTGGCCTGATCGGCCTTGGCAGAAACTCGGCATGGACATCATCGGTCCTTTGCATAATGTTCCGCAAAATGCCCGGTTCATTGTTTCTTTCATCGACTACCATTCCAAATGGTCAGAAATTTGTTTCACACATACGGTTACTTCTGAGGTCATCATTGAGTTTCTGTCTCCAATCTTCAGCCGGGAAGGTTTTCCTGATGCTATAGTTACGGACAATGGTCCACAGTTTCAGTCCCAACATTTCGAGGCTTTTCTTTCACAACGAGGAATTCAGCTCTTGAGGTCATCAGTTTTCTATCCCCAATCAAATGGCCAAATCGAGCGCTTTAATCGCGTTCTGAAGGAACATATCCAGATCGCCCAATTAGAGCACCGTCCCCTCAAGCAAGTCTTAACGGAATGTTTAGCTTCGTACAGGTTCACACCACAAGGCACCACTGCAGTGTCTCCTGCTCAACTTCTCCACGGTAGGCAACCGCGAGTTGCTCTCGACATAGTTTCTTTGCCTCGTAACATAGCAGTGTCTTCTCCTGATCAAATCCGCACCAGGATTTTTTCTCATCAACAAGCAATGAAGGAAGCCCGGGAAGGAAGCCCGGCTTCCTTCCCGGGCTTCCTTCCAGCGAGCAACAAGCTCGCGGAAGGAAGCCCGGCTACAGTGGCTAGAATAGGTAGCCCTGCCAAGGCATATGGCCCTGCAATCGGATGCTCGCGAAGTAATCGTGTGCGGCTCGTCTGACCGAACGCGCTGCGCTGAGTTAGATTCTCGTGAATAAAGCGTGTGCCCCCACCTCTCACTGCCGAAAAGCCGCGCCATTCAGGACGCAATGAAGCCGAGTCGCCACTACACCTGTTGCCAAGTTCTCGGATGGAAGCCCTGCTCCGAGTAGGATACTCGCGAAAGAAGCGTGTGCGCCCACCTCCCACTGAACGAACGCCCTACGCCGAGTTGGATATTCATGAAGAAAGCGTGTGCCCCACCTTTCACTGCCGAGTCGCAAATGTGTGCCGTTCAGGATGCATTGAAGCCGAGTCGACTAACTACGCCTGATACACCTAGGCCTGCTGCGAAAAACGCCACACCGGAGATTACTGCACTCCACTTGGTGAGTTTTTGTTGATTCTCAGCATGCTGTTATTGAAAGCGCGTTTCCGATACTATCGTTTTAAATAAGGCTACGAACTGAGCTTGGGCAAGGACAGAAATGTAGTGTTGATACATGCGTGCGATCGTAAAATTCTTGAAAGCCTGCGCGCAAAACTTTGTCGTGCGTCACTACCACACTGTCGAAGCTAAAAGGAAAGCATGCAGCCTCGAGACATTGTCTTTAGTCAAAATAATTTAAGACAAGAGAATTAAACTTATTGGAAAGCTCTTCGCAAATGGTTTTTTTTTTTTTCATGGCTTCACTGCAATACGACCCCGTGTTCAGGTGAAGGCAAGTTAGACTCGCAGTTATCCTCGCCCGTTTGTGGTTGTCGCTTTTTTTTTCGCCCCCTGTGTATTATGTGATCTGAAATTAATCTGCCACCCTTCTCTATGAAACTGTCGAGTGCATTCTATGCGGCTTTACTCTGCATGATGTCTTCTTTGAGAGGCTTCTTCAATAAAAGAATGTATTAGGGCGAAGCTTACTAAAATCCCAGCTGCCAACAGTTGTAACCACTATACTCATGCAAAAATAAATATGCAATACATGAGATAATAATTTATTAACATGAAAACTGTCCCATGAGAGAACACTGAAGGTATTTGCAGGAGAATGGCACAACAAAGATAACACTTTATGCGTCAAGCATTGACGCACGTGAATGTATACATACATTGGTGAGTTCATGTATGAACAGTCATGGTAATAACTTTGAAAAGCAAAATGAACTCTGCTTGCAGTGCAAGCTGAAGGAAAAATGAGAAGGGAGACAGGAAAGAGCGTACTCTTTCCTGTCCCCCTTCTCGTTTTTCCTTCAGCTTGCACTGCAAGCCGAGTTTTCAAGTATGAAACCAACTAGTCTGCAAAGAAGTATTGATTCAAAAAGCACAGTCTTTGTTAGAATTTCAGTGGAAGCGGCATGGCAGGCACGTATATTAAATGGACACTGTCGACACGATGCTGTCAGGCCAATATGTGTAAAGTACACAGATGAAGCATGGTGCATACACAGGCAATATCAATTTGACTTTCTGTTGACGAGAAAGCACTATACTGCACTTAGGCTTAGCCATCTTGAGACTAGAGTAGGGCTCTGTTGTTTTGAGCTGAAATTGAAAATGCAAGTGGCACATCGGTACTAAAAATGTGGGCTTGGTAGTTGGCCATCATATAATGGTGCACTGGATGATGTGGTGTTCAAAAAGGGCATACTATTGCTGACAGCAGAGGTGGTTTGCCGGGTTAACACATAAGTGTGCATTGCAGGGAACTTGGTGGTGACAAGTGGTGTTCTGGTACCGTTTTATTCATTGAGTGATGTGGGCCGACAGCATTGAGGACCAACCCACCACATCTAGTGGTGACCTGCAGGTTACGGCATTGAAATCCCGGCCACGGTGGCAGTCTCGATGCAGCACATTGGAATGAAAGAAAAAGGATGAGTGCACTATACAATGGGATGGCGTGTCATAACGCAAGATAGCTCAATCGGCCGCTATCAAGCTAGGTATCAAATAAGAATAAACAGAAAACAACAAAATGGAGAGGATGAAATAAAAGAAACCATGCTAAGTTGTCAATACACTGTAACTTTGCTAATTAGACGAGTCGGAGCAAGAAAAGTACGGTTAAAGTCTAGAAACGCGCGCGACTACACTTTCTGGAAGCTGATAGCAGTTTCTTGAGGCGCCTTCTGGGAGAAGCTCATAGGGTACTTTGGTAATTCGCTGTAAAACCTTGTAAGGCCCGAAATAAAATCGTAGCCCAAAAACCTTCTCTGAAAATATGTGTCTGCCCAACGGGCGTTTCATAAATGATATTGTTAGTGGTAGATAACAAAAACAGGTATATTTACAATATTTGCAGTCACAGTAATGCGGGTAAAAACAACTAAGATAGCGAGAGCAGGCACCACCTAGTCCTTCACTTTTTCGTCCTCTCTATGTGAGCGGCACATAACGTTACCCTCCGGCGGTGAAGGCACCGACTCGGTGCAGTCAGAGAAAGACGGTATAGTTGTGGTTATTATACATGTGCGCTGCGACAGCCCAATGTATGACATGGCTTCAGACGTACAACGTAAACGATGTTGGTACGGGGTTGAGTCGACAAAGAAAAAGGCAATTCAATTTATTATGTCACGTCAGTCACTTGGCGGTGCACAGGGTACGGTTCGGGGGGCGGGAACAGTAGCTTTGTAAAAAGCCCAATACAGCGTGCTGGAGACCACAGCAGAGGAATCCTGGAGGAAAGTGAGTGTTTATATGACTGCTCTCGTAACGAAATTGTTGGCCCGTTTGCGAGTCGGTTAGCCGAACGCACACAAGTTGACGTGTATGGTTGGCATGGGCTAGAGCTTATTGAGCGTATTCAGTGGGTGGGCATGTTGAAGGATGCATGGTTGGTGTCCATAGGCAACATTGGATTTCAGCCAAATAAAATAAAGGCGAACAGCCAGCTGCCTCGTGTTACGACGTATATGTTGCACAACACTAAGACATCTTGTATGTAAACCATGTACGGCTCCGTTGAGGTTCGGGCACGGCACGAGAGTTCTTTATGTTGGCGTGCAACGGGCTTTCCGAAAAGGTTTTTTTTTCTTTTTTGAAGCACATTGGATGAAGCACGAGCCAAAAAAAAAAAAAAAACGAGCGAACCTCTTTGGAAGAACGTGTGATATGGAAGTTGATGACGGCGCGTATTTTTGCTGGATCACCTCGTTTACTTGCAACGTCAACACGATGGCCAAGCACGGTGATCTCCAGGCGCCAAAAGCAGCATTTTGAAGAGTTGAGTTGAAGATCAGTAATGTGAAAGACTGGCAATGTAGCCGACAAGTTTTGCAGGTGACTGGTGAATGTAGGGGAGAAAACTACGATATCGTCTAGGCAGCAGAGGCATCTGGACCACTTGAAACCCCTCAGTAGAGAGTCCATCACACACTCAAAATGTTGCTGGCGCACTACACAACCCAAAGGGCATGACTTAACTCCCAATCGTTTTCATCGACAGCTATTTGTCAATAGCCCAAACGAAGGTCGATGGAAGAAAAGTACTGTGCACCAGAAGGGAATCAATGGCGTCGTCTATTTGCAGCGATGGGTAGAAGTACTTTTTTATTTTGTTGATGTGCCGGTGAAATGCCGGCAGTCGACGCAGAACTGCCAGGTGTTGTCTTTGTTTTTTACAAATACCACGGGCGACGCTCAAGAGCTCAAAAATGGCTCCATGATGTCCTTAGCGAGTATTTTATCAACTTCCGTTTGAATGACGCTGCGCTCGGTCGCCGAGACATGCTAAGGGTGTCGATGAATGGGTGTTGCGTCCACGTTGTCAATTCTATGCCTCACTAGATATGTTTGTCCAAGTTTGGGTGAAGCGAAATTAAAAGTCGCGGAATGACTCCAAGAAAAGGCGTAGGTCTTGGCTTTTAGAAGGGTCAGGGTCCGGGGCAATCATGTTTTCGAATGTGTCATCAGGTGTCGAGCCAGCAGCAGGGCTGCCTGGAGGCGACTGTGGGGCATCAGTGGCCAGAGAAACAGAGTTGTTTGCGTCTAAAGGTGATATTGTGCCCAGCGTGATACCTTCAGGAAGCAGTTGTGTGCAGCGTCCAAAGTTCAGGACAGGTCTGCAAAATTTGTTCGCAGAAACAGGCACAAGATAGTGAGGCAAAACTAATATTCGCGTCAGTAGAACGTCCAAGGAGCAACGTCCAGAACAGCAAAGAGAACTAAGGTGTTGTGGCACGGAGAAAGAAGTATTTGAGGAGAAGAATCTCTAGGCGGCGGCAGCGCGCGAGGGCGGCGCGATAGCATCACGGCGGAATGCGGGTTACGCCGAAGCACGACAGATGACGCTTTCGGCCTGTTGCCATGTGCCAAGTCTTGCCAAGTGAAAATTAAACTCTTCACTGCAAAGTACGAATCCTCAAACTCACTTTTTAAGGAAAAAAAAATAAATATAGTTTTTGATTCATTAGGTATTACGGCTTGGTGGCGCTAGCCACCGCCCGATATAAAGGGTACAGCCATATCCATCCATCCATCCATCCATCCATCCATCCATCCATCCATCCATCCATCCATCCATCCATCCATCCATCCATCTATCTTTCACATGCTCTTCTATGGACAGGACGCATAAAAATCGTTATAGCGCTTCGTACAATGTAAAATTTCTAAGATTTCTGTCTGTAACATCAATCGGTAGATATGACAGATATTTTAGCTGCAGTCACTAATCGATACTGCCAGAAATATAGGCCGTACAGCGCTTGAAACGAACTGCTAATAGTGGCCCCTGAGCAGACGAAGTCTGCCGCCGCATGCACGCGCCCCTTGCTCCTCGCTCGCATATTGTGCGCGCGCATGCATAAGTGGCCTTGGGAGGAAGAGTTCCCAACAAGTTCGCGCATCCCTTCGCGATTTGCTGGTTTTCTTTCTCTTTAGCGCTCTCAGTGGCTTCCGCGCGTTTCCCCGGCGGCGCCAACTCCGATGTTTGCGCGCGTTTTTCACGCCGCGACAAAGGAGAGTGCTTTGCAGATTTCGACCAGTGGTTCTCAAGGATGGGGTGCAAATGTTTCGTTCCGAACTGCAGCAGCGGGTACGCGTCCTGCAAGGAGAAGGTAATTACCTTCAAAGCTCCTAGTGACCCAGTGAGGTTGGAAGCGTGGGCTCGCGCCATACCAAGAAAATACCGACAGCTGTCGCCTCGGGACTGCATTTGCGAGAAGCACTTCTCGGACAGTGACATAGACAGGCGGTGCTATTATGGTGAGCTCGGTGGCAAAGTTCTCCTCGACAAACCGAAACGGCCAGTGTTATTACGAGACGCCGTGCCTTCAATCTTTCCGCGCTGTCCCAGCTACTTGTCTGCTGTTCCAAAAAAAAAAGACAACGAACTGGACCTGACGTGAAGTGCGGAAAGCATGCAAGGACAGATATTTCGGTGGCTCGAGGTACGAACAAACCCGCTGCTTGCAAGGGTGAGGAAATTGAGACTGTGTGTCGTGTAACGTCCTCTTCGCATTATTCCACTGCATTGAACCACGAAGAAACAAGTACTGGCGTCTCCGAGGTTGAAAGATACAATACTGCGCTCTGTGCCAGTATTTCTGGTGCCGCTGACGTGCTAGTGACAAACATGCCAATAGAGTCTTTGCAACTTAATTCATCTCAGCTGTGCGTCTTGGACAAGTTCACGGGACAACTAGAAATCGTCACGCCCAGCGCTGCTTGGAGCCGACAAGACGTCGTGGAAGGAGCTCCGAGCATCTGCTTCATCCAGCTGAAGAAGGCATCACCGACAACACCGATTTTCGTAAATAAGAGCCTCGAGTTCACAATGTGCAAAGAAGGTGTGAAGATGACAGAGTGCGTTCTACAGCGAGAGGTCAGCAGCAGAATAGATAACTCTTGCGCAGGAACCCAGCATGCTATTGACGTCACGCAAACGCTCGAGGTCTTCCACAAAAAAACTTGTATGTCACGGCGGTCCGACACAGGAAAAGTTTCCTGGGATCAAAGTAGAATGTGGCCCCGTCGACGCTACCGGATTTCGGCGGCATAGAAGGTTCGCCATTCTTCTTGATGGTTCGGAAGATCAGTGCGGCGCGTGCAAGACGTTGTCCAACACACTACGAGTCCACCGAATTCGAAAGCAAAAGTGCAGGCAGTCCTGGGGTTCTGTAACGTGCACCTAAATGTAAATACACGGGTATTTAGCATTTCGCCTTCATCTAAATGCGGCCGCTGCAACATACCAAATCTGAAATTGATGGAATTTAGGTTAAGTCCCATTATTCGTTGAAATAAATTATATCTAACTCATTGGGTTCACGTAATCAAAAATTATAGATTTCGCGTTGTACAATATATATCACGCTGGTAATTTTCCTGTATGCGACGCCATTTTTTCTCATTAATTTACCGAAGAAACTTGGAGTGCACTTGAGCTTCGCCTTCTAGAGTAGAACGCAATAGAGTAGCCGGGCCCCGTGCGTCTCAATTGCTGGCCTCACCGACGCCGGTAATTCTGCGAAACGAGCTCTTTAACGCTATCGCATTAAAATTTGGAGCCGGCGAGGACGCACAAAAAGATCAATTCGGGTGCGAAGCGCGAACGGTGAATCGGCGACGAATGGCTTTGAATCGACGAGTTTCGTCGGAGAGCGTGGTGAAAGGGACGCGCGCATTTTTCCTTTTCCGCTAGCGTAATCTCACGACAGAGGGCGCGTGAGCGCTGTGCCCAATTCCTTGACTTTATTAGGACGCCCGAGCGAGCGCAGTTTCGCCTCCTCAAGAATTCTTGCTCCGTGTGTGGTGGTCATCGAAGCTCACATGCGCAAAGCACAATCAAAGGACGGTAGGTGTACGGCTATTGGCTACGCGAACAACAGGTGATGAGGTGCGTGTAACGACTTTACGAAGACGACGAGAAAGGTGAGCACTTATGAATGATGATTGGGCCCTTGTGTGGATGAGCGCTGAAACAGGCATGCCCTCTGCATCTACATCCATAAGCTTTTGTCGAGATGCCAGAGTTAGCAGAGGATTTCCGAGTCGATCAGTCAAGGCAGCATCACCTTCCGGGTGCTGCACTGGTCTGTTTTCCCGAGGAGGTACGGCGAGGGAAGCGACGGGACATAAGCAACCGAGAAAGTCGTTGGGTCTGGGGAGACTTGACGGGTCATATTGTGGGGTCGATGTTCGGGCATTAGTGTTCAGTGGATTGCCATGCAAAGGGGAGGATCAAGTGTCGTCTGGACGGTATGGCGCACGAGGAGACGATGGCCGACGATAGCGACAATAGAGGGAAATGTGACCGGCGCCATTGCAGTTGAAGCATATCGACTCGTCCTCTCGCGTGCGCCACTGGTTCGAATCATGGTACCTGGAATAAGTCAGTTGTGGCTGGTAGTATGGAGCAGGGCTGACGTAGAATGACTTTGGGCACATACAGGCTGAATGCCTGCATTCGCCAGTTCTTCGCGCACGGCGGCCTGAATTAATGACACTGTCGGGCGGGCCTCCTCGTGGGAGCAGATGGAGTTGCTGCCTCGATTTTACGCCGCACGAGACGCAGGAAGTTTTTGGTACAGGGCGGCGGCTGGATCTAGACACCTTTGCTCGACGACGTGACAGCAGTGTTATGGAGCTGAACAAATTGCTGCGTAACATGTCGGCTTTTTGCTTCTTTGAAACTTCAGCACTCCCTGATAATGTCGTAAATGGTGAAGCATGCAGTCTTTGTACACGAGCAAGTGAAGGGCGTCGTGAGCGATGCCTTCATTAATGTGGGTGACTTTGTTGGCTTCGGTCATTTGGCTATCAACTTGCCGGCACAAGGCTAAGACATATTGTATGTAAACCATGTGCAGCTCCTTTGAGGTTTGGGCACGGCATGAGAGTTCTTTCTCTTGGTGTGCAATGGGCTTTCCGAAAAGGTGTTTCATTTTTTTGTTTACATACGTCTTTTTTGTTACGTACGTTTACATTCTCCTCGTGTGTGTCGAACCACACACTGGCCCTACCCCTGAGGTAGTACCTGACGTTTGCAAGCATCAAAGTCGAATCCCAGCGATTGGTCTTGCTGCTGCACTCTTAGTTGGCCAGCCACTTCTCCACGTGACCGTTATCAGTCCTGCAGAAGGGGCCTGGGTCTCGGAGGTGGGTCACGACATCGTGACTGGGTGCATTCGGCATAGCGGGGGCTGGATCAGCAGAATTGTCTGCCGGCATGATGGACGGTCCAAGAATACGCCCGCTGCGAAATTCCGTTGTGTGCTCCTGATGTGCCCAGCACCTCCACCAAAGATGTTACGGAGAGATGACAGAAAACGAGTGTATTTACAATATTCACAGTAACAGTACTGCGGGTAAAAACATCCACGATGGCCAGGACAGGCACCACCTAGTCTTCTTCTTCGGTTTCTAGGTAAGCGGCACATAACAATACTGTCAGTGTCGTGGTTTTGGGACATTAAACCCTCGCCCCTCAAAAAAAAACGCAATTGAAGACCTCATAACTCCTGACGGTAAGGCGAAACAAAAGTCACTCATGGTGGAATGGCACAATGTTACTGCACAACATTGATGAGTATCTGATTGGGACTTGTAAGGGCCACACCTGGTGGATCCAAGGTACTAGTGGGATTAGTAGGCACCATTCTTTAATATCAGCTTTCACAAGGCTGTATGCATGATACTGAGGTAGTAGTGCAGAGCCAAATGCATTCATACAGTGATAGTACACTGCACATTGCGGGCTTCAAGTCTAACACCAATAATAAACTAGAAATCGCTCCACGTACATCAAATCTCAAGGGTTCTGCTAGCGTGGTGCATGCACCAAAACCGATTACAGCAGATGAAGGCGCACTGTGACCGCTAATTATCGGTCCTCATATGAGAATTTAACCATTCCTGAAATACCCTGCAATATCGCGAAGATTCCTTTTGGCTCAAAATGACAGGCGAGAATTCCCCGATAAAGCAAAAATTTCCTGCACGGAACCTCAATGAGTGGCTGCGCCTGTGAGACATACTTCACCGTGTATAAGCGCTTTGAAAGGTGATTTCACTGCCGCATAAGTTCTTTGTGCGGTGAAACCAACTACTTTGGGGATATTCGCAATGGCGTGAAGCGACCTTTCAAGACTGAGTTAGGTTATAGTGCCTGCAACCCCGTTAATTTTAAACAGCGAAGTTCATTGGACATTTGTATTTATAGTGGGATCATATCATATCATCCATCTATATTAAAACACTTGTGGGCTCTTATCGCAATAAGAACAAAAATTTATTGAGAAAACTGAGTTCACGTGTGTTACCAAAAAAAAAAAATCAAGCAATGCTTTATACCGCACGGCACGAGCAATGAGGTGGCCCCTCGCTTCCAGTTTTCTTTGTCCATTTGAGTAGAACCATCATATGCATCATTTATAAATTTGTTGTACTGTTCTTGGGTCATCGCTATTCTCAAAATGTATATTCCGAATATCTTTGTTTTGGAAATTTTGGGTATACAGTGTGTTATTTCGTAACTTGATAAGACAGATGCTTGGGCTAGTTGGTGATAGGGAATCAACATATTTGTACAGCGCAAGACTACGAGTAGTTACGACGTAACTACAGAAGAAGAGACAAGGACAGAAAGAGCGCTGACTTCAACTGAAATTTTATTAACGAAAATGCTGGAAATATATACTCATGACGGAACACCACCGCGCAATGTATTGCATCACAGCAAGACAATCATCATCTCATTATATGGTTACAACGCCACAGCTCAGCACAAGTTCACAATCAATTGTGTCAAAGCCAGAAACTCGCTTTCTTTTCTAGTCAGAGCAAGCGAAGGCAGGCTGATACATCGATCACCCAGCATTTGCATTTCATTGGCCTCCATAATCTCTCGTGTTAGCTGCTGACGGTGTTTGGCTAAAACAGTGCACTTTTCGAAGTGTTGGAGGGCACTATTAAGTTTAAAAGCTTGTTATATGGGACAAGTAGGAAACCTTTAAACACAAATATTTTACTGTGTACAACTTGCAATGTAGTCATATTTAAATCATACGTTTAATAGAAACTTGCTTCCACTTTGCTTCAACCCAAGAAAGCGTAAGTCAGAAAAACTTGTGGGGCCTGCTCAGACTCTGACTCAATAAAGTTTTTTGGGAGCCGTACTCACTATCACGAAAATTTGTTCAACCGGACTCACTCGGACTCACTGTCTTTTTCGACCACAATGCCAGTGCTTTTTAACACCGAAATTTCACGTAATCGATGCTCTTCTTGGCACCTTTCATATGGTGCCTTCGAATACGAGTTACGAGTGCTCGTAAACCAGTAAGGTCATTTTTCTTGAAAGAGATGACAGCGCAATATATATTCGTCACCAACTTCCTTTAGTTGTCAATGGTAAGGGAAAGGTCAAGGCCTTCCACCATGTAATTCATGCCACTGATCAATAAATATTCAAATGTTATATAAAAGACACGGCTTTGAAATATGTGAGCATTGACGCGAGTATGAACGCTGATCTAGGTAAAGCAGATAGTAATGCTGAAGAAGAGTAGATATGACCATAGCTTGGCAAACAAAAATCGAACTCAGATTCCCTCAGGAAATGTATCTTGCACTGTGGACTCGCTCGTACTCAGAATCACCAAAATTTTCTAGAGACGAACTAATTTGGACGCACACTCACAGAAATGTTAAACTGGACTCTCTCATTCTGAGACTAGCGCCTCGATCCGAGTTAGAGTGAGTAGACTCTGAAGTGAGTTCGCTGATACCTACAAGAAAGAGACATTCCTGGTATAAGATCAGAAAAGGACACTGCTAAGAGGCGAGGATATTACACAAGCGCATGTGATATTCGTACAAGCCTAGTTCTTATTCGTAAAATTCTTAAGGTTATTGGATCATAATAAAACTGCTTGGTTTTAAATGATTTAACCAAATTACTACTTTTTCAACCTCACATAACTATTTGCCCATCACTGAACCTTGCAGTTCTTGCTTCTTCTGACTGTTTTGGACAGGTGCGTGGAAGAAGTTGTGGCCGAAAAACACATGCATGTTTTCTGACAGGGCGAGCTGTTGGAGGCCTATATTTTTCAATCAAATGGTAAATGATAGAACTGAAGATTACCAAGCATATACCAGCTGTCTTGTCAGGTTTCATGCATATTCGGAATTCGCTGTGAGGAGGGCTCGACATTTGTAATCAATTTCCAGCATTTCTAGTGCAATGAAGCTGTAATGTTTTCGGTAAAAAGGCTGCTGAAAAGAATTTGGTGCGGCAAAACGGAATGGTAACCTTATGCTGATGATCAATGCGCGATGAGTGGTATGACGGTTGTGAAATGAGGTCTTGCTTCATTGGTAGATTGTGAAAAAATATCTTATGAAAAAAATGCAGTCGCGCCAATTTCCTCCGGACAGTTAAATTTGGTAGGTCAAGGTTAGATTTCATTTCTGATATGCTAGCAGTACGGGAATAATTAGAACAAATGAACCGAACTGAGCGGTTCTGAACAGATTCTAACGCGTTAATTAAATTTTGCTGCACGGGATCCCATATAGCGGACGCGTACTCAAGCTTTGGGTGAATTAGTGATCGGTATAATAGAATTTTGAGGGACAGCGGAGCGCGAGAAAAGTTGCGGCGTAAGTATCCTAGCGTTCGGTTAGCGTTATTACAGATGTAGGTAACATGCGTGTGCCAAGATAGATTGTTGGTAATGTAAACGCCGAGGTACTTATATGAAGAGACATGCTGGAGGGGAACGGCGTTAATTCTGTAGGTACAGGGGGGAGAAATAGATCGTCGGGTTATTGACATGCATTTAGATTTGTTAGAGTTTGAGAGTCATAAGCCATTTATTGCACCAGGTTGAGACAGTGTCAAGGTCTGACTGTAGAAATTGGTTATCATATTCATTGTTTATTTCGCGGTAAATTACACAATCATCTGCAAATAACCTTATAGCGGAGTTAATGCTGTCTGGGAGATCATTAATATATATAAGAAAAAGTAGAGGGCCTAATACGGAACCTTGGGGTACGCCGGATGTTACTTTAGAAAGAGGTGAGTTATAGCCATTAGTTGTTACAAACTGAGTGCGATGAGTCAGAAAGCATTCAATCCATTTAAGAATGTTCGGGTCAATGTTTAAGGCACTAATTTTCAGGAGGAGTAATTGGTGAGGTACTTTATCGAAAGCTTTTTGAAAGTCAAGAAAAATGCAATGCACAAGTGAGCCGCGATCTAAAGCCGATGCTATGTCATTAGTAAAATAAATAAGTTGGGTTTCGCATGAGTAACTTTTTCGGAATCCGTGCTGGTAGGGAGTAAAAAAAGAATTTGATTCTAGGAATGAGACAAGGTCGGAGTAAATTATATGTTCTAACATTTTACAAGGAACACTGGTTAGGGAAATTGGTCTGTAATTGAGAGGAGACTGTGTGTTACCAGATTTGTGCAGAGGGACCACCTTCCCCACCTTCCAGTCAAGCGGCAAAGTGGAGGTCTGAATAGATTGCGAAAAGATTAAGGACAAGTAAATTGAT